>NW_020825515.1:0-109085 GCF_003286085.1 Drosophila persimilis
CACAGGAAAAGCTGCATTTGGTATTGGAGGTGCCACACTTCACTCAATGTTTTCTTTACCTCTCAATCAATCCAACCATGCTTTTAAACAATTGGGTCCAGATTTGTTAAATACCTTGCGTTCAAGATTTATTGATCTTAAAATTCTTATAATTGACGAAATTTCTATGGTCGGTGAAAAAATGTTTTCATATTTGGATATGCGTCTAAAACAAATATTTTCAAGGCCCGAGAGTCCTTTCGGTGGCATTTCTGTTATCGTGTTTGGCGATCTAAGGCAGTTATGTCCAGTAGGTGATCGTTGGATATTCAAATCCTCATCAGGAGCGCATAATCCATACAGTGCGATAGTTGGCTCTAGTCTCTGGGATGGCTTCAAGTTTTTCGAACTTACAGAGATAATGCGACAGCGAGATGACCAACCTTTTGCAACCGCACTAAATAACATGGCATCGGCCGTAATGACGTCAGAAGATATTCAATTGCTTAGGGACCGAATAGTTCACGGCAGTGAAGCACCAACAGATGCGATCCACTTATTTTATAGCAATAGCGAGACAGATAAGTACAATAAGGAGAAGCTATCATCGATTATGACTGCAGAATATACTTCAATAGCTTTAGACTCCATCAAAGCCGAGCATCTTAACCCAGACATCAAAACAAAATATCTGGACTCTGTTAAGAGTTTCAAAACTTCGAATACACAAGGCTTGTGCACTTCATTGGTTCTCAAAACCACGGCTAAATATATGATGACAGTCAATGTAGATACATCAGATGGTCTTGTTAACGGAGCCACTGGTGTTTTAATGCAGATAGATCTCAGCTCATCCAATACTCCCGAACTTCTTTGGATACATTTTCTCGAGGAAAGCGTAGGAGTTAACGCACGGTCAAAGCGCAGCCATAGTAACGAATCTTCTTGGACCCCAGTTCAGAAAACTACAAAAAGTTTTCAATACCATCAAAATGAACAAGTTACTATTGACCGAAAACAGTTTCCGATTGTAGCTGCTGAAGCTATAACTATTCATAAGAGTCAGGGAGCAACATACAGCAAAGTGGTCGTCCACACTTCATCCAATATGCAAAAAGAAGCATTGTATGTAGCTTGTAGTAGGGCCACCAGTGCGAACGGACTTTATATCGTTGGACCACTCATTCCTTCGAGACCCAAGCGGGACTGTCCTGTCGCGAAAGAGATGGAGAACTTGCGTTCCGCTAAGTTACTTCACACCCACTTCGATTGTTTACTCAATCCGTCCGAATTAAATATTTTCTTCCATAATACGGAAAGCTTGCACTGCCATTTTATCGATGTCTGTTCTGATCAGCTAATGCTCAAATCTTCTATTTTGTGCTTCGTTGAGGCTTCCACATACTCTAATGAAGCTTATAATATTCCTGGCTTTTCCACAGCAGTTGCGGTTAGATTGCCAGTCCGTAGCCAGCGGAGCTAGACCGAAAAGAGGCATTCTAATATTCGTTAGGAATGAACTTTTGAATCATTGTAGTATTATTGAAAGTAATCGATATTATGCGGATTCCGGGAACTTAGCATCTCCAGTGTTCGAGTATGCTTTGTTTAAGTACAAATCTGTCGGTTTTATTGTTATTTACAGAACCCCCACGTATCCGTTGCGAAAGTTCGAAGCAGAATTTGAGGTCTTATTTCAACGGCATCCATTTTTAGATAGAAATTCCGTAGTGTTAGGAGATTTTAATTTATGCCTTCGTACCCTTCAGGTTGCTGTAAGAAAATTTATGAATTCCTTTCAGAAAGGAATTGTAGGTCATTGTTAGATTTGAACTCGTCCACAACCAATTGCGATACGCATATTGACTGGGCGTTTTCAAACATTTCCGATAGCAGGGCCACCGCGCGCACCTTTGAGACTATCTATAGTTATCATAGTGGAATTTTAGTTAATGTTAGAGAGGCAGAAGACTAAACTTTTTTGGTAATCAGGCATTAGTGTAAATATTTAATATTTTGTATTATTTAGCCGTATTCTGAATTATATTAATTCTTTAGTCTTTACCTTTGTTAAACCTTTTTTATTTTTATCCGTTTTATTATTTTGTTAATTAAGTTAAGGTTGAAATAGTTTTATTATTAATCATTTCTATGTATGTATATAGGTATTCTTGTTAGTTTAGATATTTTTTATTTTTTATAAAGGATTGGAATCCTTTTTTTAAATTTTTGGGGAATATGGAGCTTAAAAATGCTTTTAAAAGCAGCTCAAGTCGACTCGTAGGTCCCCAAGATTATATTTTGGCTAGAGTGACCCCATTGCATCGTGATGGCCTCCCCGTGGTGTTCCCTGGGTACCAATTTAATGTATTAAATTGGGAGCTAATTCGAGCGGCGTTTACGTATAAAATATATTTTATAACTTACATTCATGTATGTAGATCATAAGCTCACGTATATACTGACTGAGTACCGGGTATAAAGTAGAGCCGCGGCCTTTGCCGCGGCTCACAACGTTCCCCCTCGTTTTACTTTATCAATGATCTTTTAACTTTACTGATAATAGAAATAGGCTCACCCTTTCTTCCAGTAATTAATGAGAGTATAGGGGAACAGTCCCCTATATGGTATATTATTATACATTTTTATCATCATTAATGTGTGCTCTGTGGCCCAGTAATGAATATGTAAGTGCACTAGCCCTGGTTCTTGATAACATAACCGAATCTTATCATACAATGAAATGTGGTCGGGGCTATGTTTTCGGTACACACCGGTGGAAGTGCGACTACACTATCCCCGTGAGGCCGGCTGGAAACAGGTCCTGGCACGGTCATGTCTCTGCCAGGATGCTGGCGAATGGTAGTCGGGTGGAGAGAAGAAAACTCTCAGTGAAATTACCCCAATCCAAGGAGACACTGTTATATGCCGAGGGATGCATGGCCGGGGGGTGCCCGGTTTCCCGTTTTCGTCGGTTATATTCGTTTGGTGTCAGTAGGATCCAACTATCAATTAAGACAAAGTCATGCCTCGCAAATCAATTTAGCGTCGATCGTTGTCTGTGCATACGTATACACAACATCCATTCTTCAGAACTACAGCGGTGAAATTTTTCGTTTTCGCTTGTCACCATTGCTGTTCGTTGCTATTCTTGTGTGGTTTTCGTATACGCACCAGCCAAGCGACGATCTACCCTAAATTTGTCGGGTATATTGGTTTTCACCTCGTTTGGTGAGTCAATATTTTTCGTTGTGAAAAAGGTAGCCCCAATTTATGTGATTTCAAAAGTAAATCGGTAAACTTTGTAATAGTGATAATCGGAGCCTGGCTGAATAATTAATAAATATAAGTTTTTGATCCGCCGTGCAGTCCTCTTGGTCGTCAAAGCGCCAGGAGGCTGATATAGAGTCCTTGTTCATGTCACTATTCCTCGCCACTGGGGCCGCTGATAACACACCATCCCCGCTGTCTATGGCGGGTATGCTATAGGCTATGTCAATGTCGAAGTGTCCAGAGCTGGACAAGAGGCTCACTTTGAGTCATTTGCCACCGAACGTTTGATGCTGTGACTTCTGCTTTCGATCTGGAAAAAGTTAAAGAATGATCAGGGGATCTGCTAATCCTCCTTACAAAGTTAATTTAATGCGTGATCGGGTCATAGTCCATGGCACGGCACATGTGTAATCATATTTAGGAATGCCAGAAATTCTTCAGTTACAAAGGTTCAGGGTTAACTGGTCCGAAAAGCGGGGGAAGAATATTTTCTGGGGGCCGACAATCGAGCTCCTCTTCGCTGCTCCTTACCTCTAGATCCATTCCCGAGTCGTTGAACAGCTGAGCGTGCTTTATTTAGCTTCATCGTGTCGACCTATTGAACAGATACGTCTGCAAGATGCGCGTCATGATTTTCCTTTAGTCCAGCTGTTTTCGTAATCAAAAGAGTATATCACATTTCTAAGGCAGTGAATCGATTTCTTTGAAATTTATGATTTTGAATCGTTTCTACAATATTTACATTTTGCTAATGGTAACGGCTACGGCTACTGTCCCCACTCGTTCCAAATGGGGGGCTGCAAGGCCCTTTCATTCAAATTCAAAATCCGCCTGCTGTGAAATTGCAGTGAAACAAGGTATGTTCGAATGTTCACCAAGGTATTGCCTGTTTTTTCCCATGAAAATTACTGCTCATTTTTTTCGTTGCAGGGGAGAGCAGCAGTGTGACCGTCTAACCACTAACCATACAGTATAGTGTATGGTTACAGTATGGTTAGTGGTCTAACCCTCCGAAATACCGCAAATATACCGATGAAAAACCAAACTTATCCCATTTAAGCGCCATTTATTTAAACAATATAACAACTTGAGTTAAACCACTAACCACACTGTATGGTTAGTGTTTAATCCGCGGAAAATAATACTGTTTGTAAATTATTTTTGTAGATCCATCCTATCCTTCCCCTTTACTTGCAAAAAAAACCACGATATCTTCCACCATCTATGCTGAACTACTTCAGTGGAGTTTATTTTAGTACAAGCTGGTCGATAATGGGTTAATCGTTCTCTGTCCAATCATATTCCTCGATTTTGACCGACACCCCTAAACACATAATTTTATCTGATTGATGAATAACTTTTCTACAAGATTGGCCAATTTTGAGGACGCCTTTCTATTGTATTGTTTATAAAATAATATTTAAGCAAAAAAGGTTAAAGCATAAAACGTAAATGAGCATAAAGTGAAACGTAAGTGAAATGTTACGCTTATTTACTTTAATTAGTATTAAAACTCTGTTTTCCAAGCTGATTTAAATCATTACTAATTCAATTTACTATTTCAAATAGAGACTGTTTCGGTAATATGTACTTGTAAAAACAATAATAAAATCTAAAATATGAATGCTTCAATGCTAAAAGAGATCTTAGTTGGTAAACATTCCCCGAATGTAAACAAAGTTCGGTTAAAATTCTCGACCAACGTCGTAAAAAGTCGCTCGATTTCTCGCTCCCCCCGCCGTCTAGCAAGGTGTATAGATCGCTCTCATCCTCCCACTCCCACTCTTCCTCGCTATATTCCTCCCACTCGTCCGCGCTGACTTCATATGACATTTTATAGTGGATAATCAAATACGGTTTATCAAGGTCAGTCATCTAAAACAAAGTACGGAAGCACAAATTGAGACTTTAGGGATGTCAAAAAATTGTCAAAAACCAGTCAACGCAAAGTTTACAAAAAACTGAAACAAGCAATCCATGCCCCCAAAAACCCCAAATGTCAAATTCGATGTCGTATGACACTGCTGGAAAAATATCAGTATAGTTCGGAGCGTCCGGAGTTAAACACACAAAAATAAAATTTAAAATTTTTAGAAATATTTATTTTGGATTAATTTATTTGTTGAGACAACGAGCTTTTTCGCTGACTATGATTGTTCAATAATTTCACAAATTATTAATTTCCGAAAACGTTATAAATTTTATTATAGGTATTTTGTGTGTTGAGGGTGGCCGAAGATGCCAGAGCCTTTTACAATAGTATTAGAGTGACACACTTGGATGAGGCAAGCGAGCCGATCTCGAGCCAAAGTAATAGATTGGGGACAAAAAGGGTCTGTTCTCCAACTATATCAAGCGGTAACTGCTAGAGCAGGCGCAGCTGCTGACGGCTTAGCGACGGCATAGGAAAGAAAAGATAACAAGAGCGAGCATAGATAAGAATAGATGATTAAATGAGAGCATGTTGCTGAGCGAGCATAGATAAAGCTACGCTTACGTTACGTTAGTTTAGTATAATGACCAAAATAGAAAAGAAGGTGAATTGATAGGCAATAAAACAATGGTATAAAATTTACACTCGGGCTTCGCCCGAACATACTCCCCCCGTGGAAGGATCCATGCCTTTCACCTCATCTCGGAGAGGCAATAGACATAGTTTTGCAAGTGCTCTTCGGCTAACACCTGTAGCCATCCTGATCAAGGCGACTCGAGATACGCCATCAGCTCCTGGGATGAGCTCGAGGATTCTCGCTAGAGGCCACTTCAGAGGAGGGAAGTTCTCGTCCTTAACAAGAACGACATCATTGACGTGAAGCTCAGGATTCCGGGTGCGCCACTTCGTTCTTTCTTGAAGACTGGTTAAATACGATTGGCGCCAGCGAGACCAAAAGATTTGCTGAAGCTGTGTGACCTTCTGCCAACGGTCCAAGCGATCGACGTTTAAATGAACCAAGTCAGGCTCCAAGAAGGTTGTGATAGGGGCGCCAACTAGAAAATGGCTGGGCGTGAGTACATCGAGATCTGCAGGGTTCTCTGAAAGAGGAAACAATGGCCTTGAATTAATGATTGCACAGATATTGCACGCGAGAGTGCGCAGCTCATCAAATCCAAGAAGCGAGGATCCGAGGGCACGTCGAAGATGATGCTTAGCAAGCTTGACTGACGCCTCCCACAATCCTCCAAAATGTGGCGATCTAGGAGGAATGAAACGCCAATCGATGCAATCGTTGAGACAAGCTTGATGCACGGCTTCTTGATGACTGTCGCTTAGGAATAGCGACTTAAGTTCCGCCAGTTCGTTCCGCGCTCCAACAAAATTTGTGGCATTATCTGACCAAATACGAATCGGTCTTCCACGGGTGCAAATGAAACGGCGAAGAGCAGAGAGGAACGCAGATGTTGTAAGATCCTTCACAAGCTCGATGTGAACCGCCTTGGTGGAGAAGCATATAAAAATGCTCATGTAGCACTTTAGTGGGGGCCGGTTTCGAACTTCTGATTTATACAGGAACGGACCGCAATAGTCCACGCCGGTAACTAAAAATGCACGAGATTCGCTGACTCTGTCCACCGGAAGATCTGCCATTATTTGCTCGAGAGTTCGAGGCTTCACTCTAAAGCATCTGACACACTTTTGGATTACGTGTGCTACGGTCTCTGGCATCTTCGGCCACCCTCAACACACAAAATACCTATAATAAAATTAATTTCCGAAAACGTTATAAATTTTATTATAGGTATTTTGTGTGTTAAGGGTGGCCGAAGATGCCAGAGCCTTTTACAATAGTATTAGAGTGACACACTTGGATGAGGCAAGCGAGCCGATCTCGAGCCAAAGTAATAGATTGGGGACAAAAAGGGTCTGTTCTCCAACTATATCAAGCGGTAACTGCTAGAGCAGGCGCAGCTGCTGACGGCTTAGCGACGGCATAGGAAAGAAAAGATAACAAGAGCGAGCATAGATAAGAATAGATGATTAAATGAGAGCATGTTGCTGAGCGAGCATAGATAAAGCTACGCTTACGTTACGTTAGTTTAGTATAATGACCAAAATAGAAAAGAAGGTGAATTGATAGGCAATAAAACAATGGTATAAAATTTACACTCGGGCTTCGCCCGAACATACTCCCCCCGTGGAAGGATCCATGCCTTTCACCTCATCTCGGAGAGGCAATAGACATAGTTTTGCAAGTGCTCTTCGGCTAACACCTGTAGCCATCCTGATCAAGGCGACTCGAGACACGCCATCAGCTCCTGGGATGAGCTCGAGGATTCTCGCTAGAGGCCACTTCAGAGGAGGGAAGTTCTCGTCCTTAACAAGAACGACATCATTGACGTGAAGCTCAGGATTCCGGGTGCGCCACTTCGTTCTTTCTTGAAGACTGGTTAAATACGATTGGCGCCAGCGAGACCAAAAGATTTGCTGAAGCTGTGTGACCTTCTGCCAACGGTCCAAGCGATCGACGTTTAAATGAACCAAGTCAGGCTCCAAGAAGGTTGTGATAGGGGCGCCAACTAGAAAATGGCTGGGCGTGAGTACATCGAGATCTGCAGGGTTCTCTGAAAGAGGAAACAATGGCCTTGAATTAATGATTGCACAGATATTGCACGCGAGAGTGCGCAGCTCATCAAATCCAAGAAGCGAGGATCCGAGGGCACGTCGAAGATGATGCTTAGCAAGCTTGACTGACGCCTCCCACAATCCTCCAAAATGTGGCGATCTAGGAGGAATGAAACGCCAATCGATGCAATCGTTGAGACAAGCTTGATGCACGGCTTCTTGATGACTGTCGCTTAGGAATAGCGACTTAAGTTCCGCCAGTTCGTTCCGCGCTCCAACAAAATTTGTGGCATTATCTGACCAAATACGAATCGGTCTTCCACGGGTGCAAATGAAACGGCGAAGAGCAGAGAGGAACGCAGATGTTGTAAGATCCTTCACAAGCTCGATGTGAACCGCCTTGGTGGAGAAGCATATAAAAATGCTCATGTAGCACTTTAGTGGGGGCCGGTTTCGAACTTCTGATTTATACAGGAACGGACCGCAATAGTCCACGCCGGTAACTAAAAATGCACGAGATTCGCTGACTCTGTCCACCGGAAGATCTGCCATTATTTGCTCGAGAGTTCGAGGCTTCACTCTAAAGCATCTGACACACTTTTGGATTACGTGTGCTACGGTCTTTCGGCCACCGATTGGCCAGTACGTTTGACGAATGATGGCTAATAGCGACTGGGGTCCAGCGTGAAGGTGCTTTTCGTGTAAGTGCCGTATCAGAGCAGAAGTGATGGAATGATTCTTGGGCAATATTATGGGATGCCGTGCTTCAAAGTCCAAGGTAGAGTTTTTAAGACGCCCTCCAACTCGAAGCAAACCGCAATCATCTAAAAATGGCGAAAGAGAGGCGATCGAGCTTGAAGCCTTGATGTCCTTTCGCGTTTCCAGGGCTCTTATTTCAGTGGATAGACGAGATTGTTGAGTAAGACGAATAAGCAGTTCGGTTCCCAAACGCAAGTCCTCCACAGTTATTCCAGACTTTCGTCGATGAATGAATTTGCATACATACGCAAAAATTCGTTGCATTTTGGGGAAGGAATTTACAAACTTTGATTCTTCCACCAAATATCTTGACGCGCAGTTTGTAATTAGTATGGTTTTTCGTACCTCCAAAACCGGCTCTGGAAGAGCAGGTGTACTTGGCCATTGATCCTTACTGGCTGTCAAGTATGTAGGTCCATACTTCCAAAGATGAGAATTGATGAGCTCAGCTGGTAATGATCCTCGAGAAAGCATATCGGCAGGGTTTAGATCAGTTGGCACGTGCAGCCAAGACATTCCAGATGTGAGTTCCTGAATAACAGAAAGTCTATTAGCGACAAATACATTGAAGTTGGATGGTTGATTCTTGATCCAAGCCAAAACGACTGTGGAGTCACACCAGCAATAATAAGAGCACTTGAAGTTCATCAAAGACACTTCATGCATAAGCTGAGCGAGTAGCGCTGCACCACATAATTCCAACTTGGGTATTGTGATAGTCTTCAGTGGCGCTACACGAGATCTGGAAGATAGAAGATTTTCCTTGACTCCATTGTCGCCTTGCGAAACAGCGTAGATGCAAGCTCCATAAGCACTCATGCTAGCATCACAAAATCCATGCATTTCAAGGTTGCTGCTTCGAAGGAAAGATAGGCGCGGGAAAGAAATTTGTTGCATAGAGTCAAACTGCTGAATAAAGTTGATCCAAGTTGTGCGTAAGGAGACTGGCAGACTTTCATCCCAATGAAGCTTTTCTTTCCACAGCTGCTGTAGAAATATTTTTGCTTTAGTAATAACTGGCCCTATAAGTCCGAGTGGATCATAAAATCGTGCAATAGTTGACAATACAACTCGCTTAGTTGGTTTCGAAGGGACTTGATTGGGACAGAATGAAAATAATAGCTCATCCGAAGTGGGATTCCATGCTAAACCTAGCGTCTTGGTTACATCGCTGCCATCAGTAAATTTAACAAATGTTTCCCTATCTTCATGGGGTGTTTGATCGAGTACATATGTATCGTTGGAACACCATTTTCTGATCTTGAAATTTCCTTTGGCTAATAGTCCTGACACCTGGCGAATTATTTCCAGCACCTCATTTGTAGTATCTCCCCCCGTTAGCAAATCATCCACGTAAAAGTCCCGCAGCACAACTTCAGAGCCAATTGGATATGACGAACTCTCGTCTGCCGCTAGTTGGTGCATAGAACGGACGGCCAGAAATGCTGCTGGTTTCGTTCCATAGGTCACGGTATCCAGCTTGAATGTCCTTAGCTCCTCGAGGGGTGAGTCACGCCACAGTATGCACTGCAGAAAACTATCTTGGGGCGAGACACGGACGCATCTATACATTTTACAAATGTCACCAGTCAATGCTATACGAAAGGTACGAAATCGAAGAAGAGTCGTAACTAACTTTGGCTGAATTGTTGGGCCTGACATCAATATATCGTTGAGGGAATATCCTGTAGATGTACAAGCGGATCCGTCGAAAACTACTCGGAGTTTTGTGGTGGTTTTGTCTTCTCTTAAGACGCAGTGATGAGGAAGAAAAAATTTGCATTGTTTAAGTGCGTCACTTTTGACAGGGGACATGTGATTCAAATCGACGTATTCCTTTATAAATGCGGCGTATTGGGCCTTGAGAAGCGGTTTGCGCTCTAGATTGAGAAATCTGCGATAGGCTTGTTGATAAGAATCTCCAAGAAGACTGTCACTCAGCTTTAAAGGCAATTGAACGCAATATTCGCCACTTGGAAGCCGACCGCAATGTTTTTTGAAATGTTCCTCGCAAGCAATTTCCTCCTTTGTTGCTTCTGTAGCGGGACCGTGGCAGTTTTCCACTTCCCAGAACCTTCGCACTAGCTCATCCAAACCAACGGTAGGCGTTTGACTCAATTCCGTCGAACTAGAGGCAGCTAGGAGCACTGAGCTGCGGGAGTACTGACCTCCACCTGTGACAACCCAGCCGAGACGGGTTTTTTGTATTATAGGAAGTCCCCTCTCCAATTTGATCTGTCCAACGCATAAAATGTCGTAAAATAAGCTGGCTCCAATAAGTACATCGATGCGCTGAGATTTGTTAAAGTGTGGGTCAGCAAGGCTGATATTGGATGGCATTTCCCATTTGGATACATCAAATGAAGAAGCAGGCTGGTTTCCTGTAATACGTGGAGCAACGAGAGCTGTGAGACTCGTGAAGTAATCGGAAGTCCTGGATTGAATGACCAAATTAACTGAACCTTCCGTGTGAAATGCAGAATCAGCGCCGATACCCGATACTGATACCGACCCTTTGGCTCGTTTCAGCTGAAGCCTCTGAGCAAAGCGAGAGGTTATTAAATTAATCTGAGAGCCTGAATCCAGAAGAGCCCGGCAAGGAAGAAGATCACCAACTCGACTCTTTATCATAATGACTGTCGTGGCTAGAAGCACTACGTCTGAGCTAAGATTCTGAGCAGGAGGCGAGCATGGTGATGAAGCGGCAACAAGAGAACTTGAAAGATTGGGGCCTGGGCATAAGTCTGTCTGAATAGGAGACGTAGTAGCGTTTGCAGGTTCCGTGTTAACTGACGTAGGCAGCGGATTGTTGATATGTAAAAGGGTATGATGCTTTTCACCGCATGTGCGACAAGAGCCTGAACTGCAGGAGGTATTCCGATGTCCCTTCTTCAAACAGTTGAAGCAAACTCTAAGCTTCCTTGCCTCTCTAAGACGCAAAGATGGCTAAAGGTTTCCAAAGCGAGTGCAGCTGTAAATGTTATGCCCTTTATTATCACAGAACACGCATTCCAATACGATTGTATTTGTAGCAACAAGACTGTGTTTTGAATGAGTGATTCGTTTATGTTTTCCAACCTGACTGCTATGGATTTGAATCAACATAGCTTGATCCATGGTCTCCATGGCTTGACATCTCCTCTCCAAAAAAGCCGAAAAATGGTCCCATGTTGGTATGACGTTAGGGGGCGACAGCTCCTCCCATTTGGTCCTGGTATCAGAGTCGAGATACTTGTATGTGGAGTGAACGATGATGCATCCAGCTATTTCCTCCATGGTACCCATCGATCTAAGCGCTCTCATGTGAGAATGAAGCTTGTCCGATAAAGTACGTAGCTTTGTAGTTGACCCATCTTCAACCTTCTCATGCCTCAGAATCTCAGCGACGTGTGCCTGAAAGATTAAACGTTTATTATTGAAACGATTGTTTAAAATGTCCAATGCAATATCATAATTGCTCTCCGATACTTCCAAAGAGCGAACAGCCTCCAGGGCAGGTCCATCCAAACATGAGCGCAGGTGCTGGAACTTCTCAATCTTTGATAGAAAGGGCTCCTGATCTATTACTGTGCTAAACATCGAGTAAAAGTCTGCCCACTCAGTATAACCTCCACGGAAAGTGGGAAGTTTAATGTCAGGAATATGATATCGTGACCGTACATTTCCGGAGGCAGTAACGTTGAGCTCGGGTCGTATCGTTGAGTGATGCGGCATGTTCTGGGTAGTCCTGCGGAGTGCTGAGCGAATACGAACTTCGATTTCCATCGCCAAATCCTCAAAATTGTTGCTTAAGTCGCTGCCAATTTCGCTTACATCAAGCTCTTCTAAATTAGAATGCGTAACATTAAATGAGTCGGATATTTTTTCCAAGAATTTTAAATGAACACTTAGCGCATCTTCACTGATTGGGTTGTTTTCATCATTCAATATCGTCTCTCGAAGTGAAACGGCTTTGTTGTCTATTGAGAGTGCCTTTAGTTTGTAAAAAGACACCCTGTTTTCCGGCACGTCATTAGACTCATCCATTTTCGACAGGCAGCAGCGAGCAAAGCACAAAGAAGAATCGAAGAACCAACCGTTTGATTTTTTTTGGTATGCAAGCGCAAGTGCAGCGAACCCGAAGCCGCTAATGCACGTAGCTGTATTAGTGCTTGTAAGCAAGCGCGCGACGAAATGGGAACTAACCGCTTCGCGTTCGAACAGTTATGTTTAGCGGATAATTTTCACTGTTTATAATTGTTTATTTCCAAATTGTTACTGACGATCACGTCGGGGTCACCAAATGTTGAGACAACGAGCTTTTTCGCTGACTATGATTGTTCAATAATTTCACAAATTATTAATTTCCGAAAACGTTATAAATTTTATTATAGGTATTTTGTGTGTTGAGGGTGGCCGAAGATGCCAGAGCCTTTTACAATAGTATTAGAGTGACACACTTGGATGAGGCAAGCGAGCCGATCTCGAGCCAAAGTAATAGATTGGGGACAAAAAGGGTCTGTTCTCCAACTATATCAAGCGGTAACTGCTAGAGCAGGCGCAGCTGCTGACGGCTTAGCGACGGCATAGGAAAGAAAAGATAACAAGAGCGAGCATAGATAAGAATAGATGATTAAATGAGAGCATGTTGCTGAGCGAGCATAGATAAAGCTACGCTTACGTTACGTTAGTTTAGTATAATGACCAAAATAGAAAAGAAGGTGAATTGATAGGCAATAAAACAATGGTATAAAATTTACACTCGGGCTTCGCCCGAACATTATTCAAATAAGTTTAAGCATAAAGTGATTCGTTTTTTTTTTACTAAAGTTAAGCATAAAGTAAACTTACACATGTTTGTACATGTGTGCATATTCCTACAGGCCACATACACAGGCGGGAAAGAGTCATCTGTTCTGTCAATCGTCCAATCTCTCAATCGTTCTACTGGTACATCTGACATACGACATATACCTGTAATACGTAAAGACTGAACACGAAACTACAGGTTAGTATTAAACAAAATTTGAACTTTATGTTGAAACAAATAATTCGCCATCCAACAGGTCCGCACATTTCACACGACTAAAATACAAGCATTGTAGAGCCCCCCCATCAATTTAAGCGACTAACACAATTCAAGTGTAGATCTGGTGCACACAAAACAGTTTAGTAACAGTCAACACAAAAAACTACAGGTTCGTTTTATTGAAGAAAAATATAAACTTAATTTACGATTAGACTAATGAGCTGACTATTCAAACAGGTAAACACATTTCCTCCTGATATCGGATCGGGTCAGGGGTCTGGGGTCAGGATCTTCGAAGTGAGCGTATCTTGAACGTATCTCTTCAATAGTATCAGCAGAGCTCGAGGTGCTTGTGCTCCTACTGTTCGAAAGCATGTCGGCATATCTCTAGTTCAAAGGAAATAAAGGACAATGAAGTTAATATATTTTGATAAACTTGAGAATTATATATTTTTATACAAAATAAAACATAGAGGTGTGCGGTTATTTCAGGGATAATTATATGCAACCAGGTACAAGTGCTTATCATACGAATCATGTTGGGGCATGGCGCAGGTTTCTTTTCCCAAAGAATTCGCTGGATAATGTCCAACACTCGTTCAGTGTCCTGGGATGGATGCGACGCGCCTCTGCTGTGCCATTGTCCGGGATAATTGCCAATTGACCAAATGGAGAGTTCCGGCCCCGGTTCCTGCTCCTGATTCTGAACCCAAGAAACGTTAAAAGTAAATGGAAATGCAATTTTATTTATGGTTATGCACAACATTTTTTTCTTCTTAGTCCGCGTCGATCTTATGTGAATTTATTTTGATTTTACAGAATAGCGCTATGATTGCTATGCTATGATTTAAATTTATATTTTTGGCCCATTCGTTGATATTAGATAGATATCTTTGTGTATTCTAGTATCAAAATATAATCATTTTTAGTATCAAAATATAATCATTCTTAGTATCAAAATATAGAGTAAATAATGCAATGACTTCATTCGCTTCTTCATTCATCGACCAAAAATGTGCAACTATTGGATTGCGAATAGTTTTTAATTTCCGATATCTTTTCATGTCTTGTGGCATCCATGTCACTGCCCGGGAAACGTAGTGTCCTGCCCAGACGATTGTCGAGCCGTGTAGCATGTGGTGATATCAGCCGCCTAGAAAAGTTAAAATTTAAACAAACTTTACCACCACAACACCATTTATGCTTACACTGTGTTCGATGTACCGCAAACCGAAAGCAAACGTAAACCTCTGTGTACCAGCGCAGTTGCTGAACCTGAGCTCCGTTGTGATCGACGTAGAGATGGCAAAATCTACTGAAATATTTCAAATGGTCCAAATTTTGATTTTTTTTATACCCGATACTCAAAATGAGTATTGGGGTATATTAGATTTGTGGTAAAAGTGGATGTGTGTAACGTCCAGAAGGAATCGTTTCCGACCCTATAAAGTATATATATTCTTGATCAGCATCAATAGCCGAGTCGATTGAGCCCTGTCTGTCTGTCCGTCCGTCCGTCTGTCCGTCTGTCCGTCCCCTTCAGCGCCTAATGCTCAAAGACTATAAGAGCTAAAGCAACGATGTTTTGGATCCAGACTTCTGTGATATGTCACTGCTCCAAAAATATTTCAAAACTTTGCCCCGCCCACTTCCGCCCCCACAAAGGGCGAAAATCTGTGGCATCCACAATTTCGACGATACGAGAAAACTAAAAACGCAGAATCGTAGATGACTATATCTTACAGAGTGCAAAATCTGAACCAGATCGTATAATTATTATAGCCAGAATCACGAAAACAATTTCACTCTTTCTCGCTCTGTCTCACTCTAACACACAGGTTTCATGGTCGGTTTTGCCAATTGCAAAATATGAGTTCAAGGATCTCAGAACCTATAGAAGCCAGAGCAACCAAATTTGGTATCCGCACTCCTGTGATATCGGACCTTGACCGTTTCATGTCCAAATTTCGCCACACCCCCTTCCGCCCCCGCAAAGGACGAAAATCTGAGGCAACCACAAATCTCAGAGACTATTAAGGCTAGAGTAACCAAATTTGGTACACACACTCCTTTAAGATGTCACTATAAAACGTATATCTCAGAATTTCGCCCCACCCCCATCCGCCCCCACAAAGGACGAAAATCTGTTGCATCCACAATATTGCAGATTTGAGAAAACTAAAAACGCAGAATCATAGATAATGACCATATCTATTAGATTGCTGAATCTGGATCAGATCAGATCATTTTTTTAGCCAAAAGGAACAAATCAATTTGCAGTGGCTACGCAGCGCCCGACGTCACGCTCAGACTGATTTTCTGTCTCTCTCGCACGCACTCTTTGTCGTGTCGTTAAATATTAGCGGCGTCTGCCGGAGGAGAGCCATACTGACTTAGTATCGGGTATAACCGTAGAGTTGCGGTGTCCGCAGCAACTCACAACGTTCCCCCTCGTTCGTTTTCGCTTGTCACCATTGCTGTTCGTTGCTATTCTTGTGTGGTTTTCGTGTACGCGCCAGCCAAGCGACGCTCTACCCTAAATTTGTCGGGTACCAATATTTCACCTCGTTTGGTGAGTCAATATTTTTCGTTGTGAAAAAGGTAACCCCAATTTATGTGATTTCAAAAGTAAATCGGTAAGCTTTGTAATAGTGATAATCGGAGCCTCGCTGAATAATTAATAAATATCCGCCGTACAGTCCTCTTGGTCGTCAAAGCGCCAGGAGGCTGATATAGAGTCCTTGTTCATGTCACTATTCCTCGCCACTGGGGCCGCTGATAACACACCATCCCCGCTGTCTATGGCGCCCCGCAAAGGACGAAAATCTGAGGCAACCACAAATCTCAGAGACTATTAAGGCTAGAGTAACCAAATTTGGTACACACACTCCTTTAAGATGTCACTAAAAAACGTATATCTCAGAATTTCGCCCCACCCCCATCCGCCCCCACAAAGGACGAAAATCTGTTGCATCCACAATATTGCAGATTTGAGAAAACTAAAAACGCAGAATCATAGATAATGACCATATCTATCAGTATTATCTATTCCAGTATTCTCACACGACATCGAATTTGACATCTGGGGTTTTGTGGGGCATGGATTGCTTGCTTGTAAATAATATGAAACAATACAATATGGATCAACTAATGCCAAAAACCCCAAATGTCACACAAAAATAAAATTTAAAATTTTTAGAAATATTTATTTTGGATTAATTTATTCAAATAAGTTTAAGCATAAAGTGATTCGTTTTTTTTTTTTACTAAAGTTAAGCATAAAGTAAACTTACACATGTTTGTACATCTGACATACGACATATACTCGTAATACGTAAAGACTGAACACGAAACTACAGGTTAGTATTATTAAACAAAATTTGAACTTTATGTTGAAACAACTAATTCGCCATCCAACAGGTCCGCACATTTCACACGACTAAAATACAAGCATTGTAGAGCCCCCCCATCAATTTAAGCGACTAACACAATTCAAGTGTAGATCTGGTGCACACAAAACAGTTTAGTAACAGTCAACACAAAAAACTACAGGTTCGTTTTATTGAAGAAAATTATAAACTTAATTTACGATTAGACTAATGCGCTGACTATTCAAACAGGTAAACACATTTCCTCCTGTAATCGGATCGGGTCAGGGGTCTGGGGTCAGGATCTTCGAAGTGAGCGTATCTTGAACGTATCTCTTCAATAGTATCAGCAGAGCTCGAGGTGCTTGTGCTCCTACTGTTCGAAAGCATGTCGGCATATCTCTAGTTCAAAGGAAACAAAGGACAATGAAGTTAATATATTTTGATAAACTTGAGAATTATAGATTTGTATACAAAATGAAACATAGAGGTGTGTGGTTATTTCAGGGATAATTATATGCAACCAGGTACAAGTGCTTATCATACGAATCATACGCGCCTCTGCTGTGCCATTGTCCGGGATAATTGCCAATTGACCAAATGGAGACTTCCGGCCCCGGTTCCTGCTCCTGATTCTGAAGCTGAACCCAAGAAACGTTAAAAGTAAATGGAAATGCAATTTTATTTATGGTTATGCACAAAATTTTTATACCCGATACTCAAAATGAGTATTGGGGTATATTAGATTTGTGGTAAAAGTGGATGTGTGTAACGTCCAGAAGGAATCGTTTCCGACCCCATAAAGTATATATATTCTTGATCAGCATCAATAGCCGAGTCGATTGAGCCATGTCTGTCTGTCCGTCTGTCCGTCCGTCCGTCTGTCCGTCTGTCCGTCTGTCCGTCCCCTTCAGCGCCTAATGCTCAAAGACTATAAGAGCTAGAGCAACGATGTTTTGGATCCAGACTTCTGTGATATGTCACTGCTCCAAAAATATTTCAAAACTTTGCCCCGCCCACTTCCGCCCCCACAAAGGGCGAAAATCTGTGGCATCCACAAATCTCAGAGACTATTAAGGCTAGAGTAACCAAATTTGGTACACACACTCCTTTAAGATGTCACTATAAAACGTATATCTCAGAATTTCGCCCCACCCCCATCCGCACCCACAAAGGACGAAAATCTGTTGCATCCACAGTATTGCAGATTTGAGAAAACTAAAAACGCAGAATCATAGATAATGACCATATCTATTAGATTGCTGAATCTGGATCAGATCAGATCATTTTTATAGCCAAAAGGAACAAATCAATTTGCAGTGGCTACGCAGCGCCCGACGTCACGCTCAGACAGATTTTCTGTCTCTCTCGCACGCACTCTTTGTCGTGTCGTTAAATATTAGCGGCGTCTGCCGGAGGAGAGCCATACTGACTTAGTATCGGGTATAACCGTAGAGTTGCGGTGTCCGCAGCAACTCACAACGTTCCCCTCGTTTTCTGCTTAGTCCGCGTCGATCTTATGTGAATTTATTTTGATTTTACAGAATAGCGCTATGATTGCTATGCTATGATTTAAATTTATATTTTTGGCCCATTCGTTGCCAATAAAAATAATTAGATATCTTTGTGTATTCTAGTATCAAAATATAATCATTTTTAGTATCAAAATATAATCATTCTTAGTATCAAAATATAGAGTAAATAATGCAATGACTTCATTCGCTTCTTCATTCATCGACCAAAAATGTGCAACTATTGGATTGCGAATAGTTTTTAATTTCCGATATCTTTTCATGTCTTGTGGCATCCATGTCACTGCCCGGGAAACGTAGTGTCCTGCCTAGACGATTGTCGAGCCGTGTAGCATGTGGTGATATCAGCCGCCTAGAAAAGTTAAAATTTAAACAAACTTTACCACCACAACACCATTTATGCTTTCACTGTGTTCGATGCACTGCAAACCGAAAGCAAACGAAACCTCTGTGTACCAGCGCAGTCGCTGAACCTGAGCTCCGTTGTGATCGACGTAGAGATGGCAAAATCAACTGAAATGTTTCAAATGGTCCAAATTTTGATTTTTTTTTTTTTTCACTTTTTGCTTTTTGTATAAACAAAATAATCACTTTATGCTTAAACCTAATGGAAGAAAAACCGAAATAAATATTCCTCGGAATTTAGAATTTTTAAAATTTTATTTTTTTGTGTTTTACTCCGCACGTTCCGGACTATACTGATATTTTTCCAGTATTCTCACACGACATCGAATTTGACATCTGGGGTTTTGTGGGGCATGGATTGCTTGCTTGTAAATAATATGAAACAATACAATATGGATCAACAAATGCCAAAGAAGTGGGTTAACTCGAAAAATTTGGCCACCATTCTGGTCTACCCGATGGAGTCCCTCGTGGATACGGTGGTGGAAGCGGATGTGCTCTGAGCTCTTTAAGAAACTTGAAGCGACTCCGATGCCAGTAAGAATCTGGTAATGCCCCGGCTTTTAATATAATTTACAGGTGAATTCTCACAGATAGGGGCTATGGGAATATTTTTCCAATCTTATTTTACTTTATCAATGATCTTTTAACTTTACTGATAATAGAAATAGGCTCACCCTTTCTTCCAGTAATTAATGAGAGTATAGGGGAACAGTCCCCTATATGGTATATTATTATACATTTTTATCATCATTAATGTGTGCTCTGTGGCCCAGTAATGAATAAGTGCACTAGCCCTGGTTCTTGATAACATAACCGAATCTTATCATACAATGAAATGTGGTCGGGGCTATGTTTTCGGTACACACCGGTGGAAGTGCGACTACACTATCCCCGTGAGGCCGGCTGGAAACAGGTCCTGGCACGGTCATGTCTCTGCCAGGATGCTGGCGAATGGTAGTCGGGCGGAGAGAAGAAAACTCTCAGTGAAATTACCCCAATCCAAGGAGACACTGTTATATGCCGAGGGATGCATGGCCGGGGGGTGCCCGGTTTCCTGTTTTCGTCGGTTATATTCGTTTGGTGTCAGTAGGATCCAACTATCAATTAAGACAAAGTCATGCCCCGCAATTCAATTTAGCGTCAATCGTTGTCGGTGCATCCGTATACACAACATCCATTCTTCAGTACAACAGCGGTGAAATTTTTATACCCGATACTCAAAATGAGTATTGGGGTATATTAGATTTGTGGTGAAAGTGGATGTGTGTAACGTCCAGAAGGAATCGTTTCCGACCCCATAAAGTATATATATTCTTGATCAGCATCAATAGCCGAGTCGATTGAGCCATGTCTGTCTGTCCGTCTGTCCGTCCGTCCGTCTGTCCGTCTGTCCGTCCCCTTCAGCGCCTAATGCTCAAAGACTATAAGAGCTAGAGCAACGATGTTTTGGATCCAGACTTCTGTGATATGTCACTGCTCCAAAAATATTTCAAAACTTTGCCCCGCCCACTTCCGCCCCCACAAAGGGCGAAAATCTGTGGCATCCACAATTTCGACGATACGAGAAAACTAAAAACGCAGAATCGTAGAAGATGACTATATCTTCTAGAGTGCAAAATCTGAACCAGATCGTATAATTATTACAGCCTGAATCACGAAAACAATTTCACTCTTTCTCGCTCTGTCTCACTCTAACACACAGGTTTCATGGTCGGTTTTGCCAATTGCAAAATATGAGTTCAAGGATCTCAGAACCTATAAAAGCCAGAGCAACCAAATTTGGTATCAACACTCCTGTGATATCGGACCTTGACCGTTTCATGTCCAAGTTTCGCCACACCCCCTTCCGCCCCCGCAAAGGACGAAAATCTGAGGCAACCACAAATCTCAGAGACTATTAAGGCTAGAGTAACCAAATTTGGTACACACACTCCTTTAAGATGTCACTATAAAACGTATATCTCAGAATTTCGCCCCACCCCCATCCGCACCCACAAAGGACGAAAATCTGTTGCATCCACAGTATTGCAGATTTGAGAAAACTAAAAACGCAGAATCATAGATAATGACCATATCTATTAGATTGCTGAATCTGGATCAGATCAGATCATTTTTTTAGCCAAAAGGAACAAATCAATTTGCAGTGGCTACGCAGCGCCCGACGTCACGCTCAGACAGATTTTCTGTCTCTCTCGCACGCACTCTTTGTCGTGTCGTTAAATATTAGCGGCGTCTGCCGGAGGAGAGCCATACTGACTTAGTATCGGGTATAACCGTAGAGTTGCGGTGTCCGCAACAACTCACAACGTTCCCCCTCGTTCGTTTTCGCTTGTCACCATTGCTGTTCGTTGCTATTCTTGTGTGGTTTTCGTGTACGCGCCAGCCAAGCGACGCTCTACCCTAAATTTGTCGGGTACCAATATTTCACCTCGTTTGGTGAGTCAATATTTTTCGTTGTGAAAAAGGTAAGCCTGGCTGAATAATTAATAAATATAAGTTTTTAATCCGCCGTGCAGTCCTCTTGGTCGTCAAAGAGCCAGGAGGCTGATATAGAGTCCTTGTTCATGTCACTATTCCTCGCCACTGGGGCCGCTGATAACACACCATCCCCGCTGTCTATGGCGGGTATGCTATAGGCTATGTCAATGTCGAAGTGTCCAGAGCTGGACAAGAGGCTCACTTTGAGTCATTTGCCACCGAACGTTTGATGCTGTGACTTCTGCTTTCGATCTGGAAAAAGTTAAAGAATGATCAGGGGATCTGCTAATCCTCCTTACAAAGTTAATTTAATGCGTGATCGAGTCATAGTCCATGGCACGGCACATGTGTAATCATATTTGGGAATGCCAGAAATTCTTCAGTTACAAAGGTTCAGGGTTAACTGGTCCGAAAAGCGGGGGAAGAATATTTTCTGGGGGCCGACAATCGAGCTCCTCTTCGCTGCTCCTTACCTCTAGATCCATTCCCGAGTCGTTGAACAGCTGAGCGTGCTTTATTTAGCTTCATCGTGTCGACCTATTGAACAGATACGTCTGCAAGATGCGCGTCATGATTTTCCTTTAGTCCAGCTGTTTTCGTAATCAAAAGAGTATATCACATTTCAAAGGCAGTGAATCGATTTCTTTGAAATATATGATTTTGAATCGTTTCTACAATATTTACATTTTGCTAATGGTAACGGCTACGGCTACTGACCCCACTCGTTCCAAGTGGGGGGCTGCAAGGCCCTTTCATTCAAATTCAAAATCCGCCTGCTGTGAAATTGCAGTGAAACAAGGTATGTTCGAATGTTCACCAAGGTATTGTCTGTTTTTTCCCATGAAAATTACTGCTCATTTTTATACCCGATACTCAAAATGAGTATTGGGGTATATTAGATTTGTGGTAAAAGTGTATGTGTGTAACGTCCAGAAGGAATCGTTTCCGACCCCATAAAGTATATATATTCTTGATCAGCATCAATAGCCGAGTCGATTGAGCCATGTCTGTCTGTCCGTCTGTCCGTCCGTTCGTCTGTCCGTCTGTCCGTCCCCTTCAGCGCCTAATGCTCAAAGACTATAAGAGCTAGAGCAACGATGTTTTGGATCCAGACTTCTGTGATATGTCACTGCTACAAAAATATTTCAAAACTTTGCCCCGCCCACTTCCGCCCCCACAAAGGGCGAAAATCTGTGGCATCCACAATTTTAAAGATACGAGAAAACCAAAAACGCAGAATCGTAGAGAATGACGATATCTTTTAGACTGCGGAATCTGAATTGGATCGTATTATTATTATAGCCAGCATCTAGAAAACAATTTCATTTTTTCTCGCCCTGTCTCTCTCTAACACACACGTAGCATAGGCGGCTTTGCTTAGAGTAAAACATTAGCGCCTAGATCTCAGAGACTATAAAAGCTAGAGCAACCAAATTTGGTATCCACACTCCTAATATATCGGACCGAGACGAGTTTGTTTCAAAATTTCGCCACACCCCCTTCCGCCCCCGCAAAGGATGCAGATCTGGGGATATTCATAAATCTCAGAGACTATTAAGGCTAGAGTAACCAAATTTGGTATCCGCACTCCTGTTAGATCTCACTATAAAACGTATATCTCAAAATTTCGCCCCACCCCCTTCCGCCCACACAAAGGACGAAAATCTGTTGCATCCACAATATTGCAAAATCGAGTAAACTAAAAACGCAGAATCATAGACAATGACCATATCTATCAGGTTGCTGAATCTGGATCAGATCGGATCATTTTTGTAGCCAAAAGCAAGAAATCAATTTGCAGTGGCTACGCAGCGCCCGACGTCACGCTCAGACTGATTTTCTGTCTCTCTCGCACGCACTCTTTGTCGTGTCGTTTAATATTAGCGGCGTCTGCCGGAGGAGAGCCATACTGACTTAGTATCGGGTATAACCGTAGAGTTGCGGTGTCCGCAGCAACTCACAACGTTCCCCCTCGTTTTCGTTGCAGGGTAGAGCAGCAGTGTGACCGTCTAACCCTCCGAAATACCGCAAATATACCGATGAAAAACCAAACTTATCCCATTTAAGCGCCATTTATTTAAACAATATAACAACTTGAGTTAAACCACTAACCACACTGTATGGTTAGTGTTTAATCCGCGGAAAATAATACTGTTTGTAAATTATTTTTGTAGATCCATCCTATCCTTCCCCTTTACTTGCAAAAAAAACCACGATATCTTCCACCATCTATGCTGAACTACTTCAGTGGAGTTTATTTTAGTACAAGCTGGTCGATAATGGGTTAATCGTTCTCTGTCCAATCATATTCCTCGATTTTGACCGACACCCCTAAACACATAATTTTATCTGATTGATGAATAACTTTTCTACAAGATTGGCCAATTTTGAGGACGCCTTTGTATTGTATTGTTTATAAAATAATATTTAAGCAAAAAAGGTTAAAGCATAAAACGTAAATGAGCATAAAGTGAAACGTAAGTGAAATGTTACGCTAATTTACTTTAATTAGTATTAAAACTCTGTTTTCCAAGCTGATTTAAATCATTACTAATTCAATTTACTATTTCAAATAGAGACTGTTTCAGTAATATGTACTTGTAAAAACAATAATAAAATATAAAATATGAATGCTTCAATGCTAAAAGAGATCTTAGTTGGTATACATTCCCCGAATGTAAACAAAGTTCGGTTAAAATTCTCGACCAACGTCGTAAAAAGTCGCTCGATTTCTCGCTCCCCCCGCCGTCTAGCAAGGTGTATAGATCGCTCTCATCCTCCCACTCGTCCGCGCTGACTTCATATGACATTTTATAGTGGATAATCAAATACGGTTTATCAAGGTCAGTCATCTAAAACAAAGTACGGAAGCACAAATTGAGACTTTAGGGATGTCAAAAAATTGTCAAAAACGAGTCAACGCAAAGTTCACAAAAAACTGAAACAAGCAATCCATGCCCCCAAAAACCCCAAATGTCAAATTCGATGTCGTATGACACTGCTGGAAAAATATCAGTATAGTTCGGAGCGTCCGGAGTTAAACACACAAAAATAAAATTTAAAATTTTTAGAAATATTTATTTTGGATTAATTTATTCAAATAAGTTTAAGCTTAAAGTAATTCGTTTTTTATACCCGATACTCAAAATGAGTATTGGGGTATATTAGATTTGTGGTGAAAATGGATGTGTGTAACGTCCAGAAGGAATCGTTTCCGACCCCATAAAGTATATATTTTCTTGATCAGCATCAATAGCCGAGTCGATTAAGCCATGTCTGTCTGTCCGTCTGTCCGTCCGTCCGTCTGTCCGTCTGTCCGTCCGTCCGTCTGTCCGTCTGTCCGTCCCCTTCAGCGCCTAATGCTCAAAGACTATAAGAGCTAGAGCAACGATGTTTTGGATCCAGACTTCTGTGATATGTCACTGCTACAAAAATATTTCAAAACTTTGCCCCGCCTACTTCCGCCCCCACAAAGGGCGAAAATCTGTGGCATCCACAATTTCGACGATACGAGAAAACTAAAAACGCAGAATCGTAGAAGATGACTATATCTTAGAGAGTGCAAAATCTGAACCAGATCGTATAATTATTATAGCCTGAATCACGAAAACAATTTCACTCTTTCTCGCTCTGTCTCACTCTAACACAGGTTTCATGGTCGGTTTTGCCAATTGCAAAATATGAGTTCAAGGATCTCAGAACCTATAAAAGCCAGAGCAACCAAATTTGGTATCCACACTCCTGTGACATCGGACCTTGACCGTTTCATGTCCAAGTTTCGCCGCACCCCCTTCCGCCCCCGCAAAGGACGAAAAACTGGGGCAACCACAAATCTCAGAGACTATTAAGGCTAGAGTAACCAAATTTGGTATCCGCACTTCTGTTAGATCTCACTATAAAACGTATATCTCAGAATTTCGCCCCACCCCCTTCCGCCCCCACAAAGGACGAGAATCTGTTGCATCCACAATATTGCAGATTCGAGAAAACTAAAAACGCAGAATCATAGAGAATGACCATATCTATCCGGTTGCTGAATCTGGATCAGATCGGATCATTTTTGTAGCCAAAAGCAAGAAATCAATTTGCAGTGGCTACGCAGCGCCCGACGTCACGCTCAGACTGATTTTCTGTCTCTCTCGCACGCACTCTTTGTCGTGTCGTTTAATATTAGCGGCGTCTGCCGGAGGGGAGCCATACTGACTTAGTATCGGGTATAACTGTAGAGTTGCGGTGTTCGCAGCAACTCACAACGTTCCCCCTCGTTTTTTACTAAAGTTAAGCATAAAGTAAACTTACACATGTTTGTACATGTGTGCATATTCCTACAGGCCACATACACAGGCGGGAAAGAGTCATCTATTCTGTCAATCGTCCAATCTCTCAATCGTTCTACTGGTACATCTGACATACGACATATACTCGTAATACGTAAAGACTGAACACGAAACTACAGGTTAGTATTATTAAACAAAATTTGAACTTTATGTTGAAACAAATAATTCGCCATCCAACAGGTCCGCACATTTCACACGACTAAAATACAAGCATTGTAGAGCCCCCCCATCAATTTAAGCGACTAACACAATTCAAGTGTAGATCTGGTGCACACAAAACAGTTTAGTAACAGTCAACACAAAAAACTACAGGTTCGTTTTATTGAAGAAAAATATAAACTTAATTTACGATTAGACTAATGCGCTGACTATTCAAACAGGTAAACACATTTCCTCCTGATATCGGATCGGGTCAGGGGTCTGGGGTCAGGATCTTCGAAGTGAGCGTATCTTGAACGTATCTCTTCAATAGTATCAGCAGAGCTCGAGGTGCTTGTGCTCCTACTGTTCGAAAGCATGTCGGCATATCTCTGTTCAAAGGAAACAAAGGACAATGAAGTTAATATATTTTGATAAACTTGAGAAATATAGATTTTTATACAAAATGAAACATAGAGGTGTGCGGTTATTTCAGGGATAATTATATGCAACCAGGTACAAGTGCTTATCATACGAATCATGTTGGGGCATGGCGCAGGTTTCTTTTCCCAAAGAATTCGCTGGATAATGTCCAACACTCGTTCAGTGTCCTGGGATGGATGCGACGCGCCTCTGCTGTGCCATTGTCCGGGATAATTGCCAATTGACCAAATGGAGAGTTCCGGCCCCGGTTCCTGCTCCTGATTCTGAAGCTGAACCCAAGAAACGTTAAAAGTAAATGGAAATGCAATTTTATTTATGGTTATGCACAAAATTTTTTTCTTCTTAGTCCGCGTCGATCTTATGTGAATTTATTTTGATTTTACAGAATAGCGCTATGATTGCTATGCTATGATTTAAATTTATATTTTTGGCCCATTCGTTGCCAATAAAAATAATTAGATATCTTTGTGTATTCTAGTATCAAAATATAATCATTTTTAGTATCAAAATATAATCATTCTTAGTATCAAAATATAGAGTAAATAATGCAATGACTTCATTCGCTTCTTCATTCATCGACCAAAAATGTGCAACTATTGGATTGCGAATAGTTTTTAATTTCCGATATCTTTTCATGTCTTGTGGCATCCATGTCACTGCCCGGGAAACGTAGTGTCCTGCCCAGACGATTGTCGAGCCGTGTAGCATGTGGTGATATCAGCCGCCTAGAAAAGTTAAAATTTAAACAAACTTTACCACCACAACACCATTTATGCTTACACTGTGTTCGATGTATCGCAAACCGAAAGCAAACGTAAACCTCTGTGTACCAGCGCAGTCGCTGAACCTGAGCTCCGTTGTGATCGACGTAGAGATGGCAAAATCAACTGAAATGTTTCAAATGGTCAAAATTTTGATTTTTTTTTTATTTTTTTTCACTTTTTGCTTTTTGTATAAAAAAAATAATCACTTTATGCTTAAACCTAATGGAAGAAAAACCGAAATAAATATTCCTCGAAATTTAGAATTTAAAAAATTTTTTTTTTTGTATTTTACCCCGCACGTTCCGGACTATACTGATATTTTTCCAGTATTCTCACACGACATCGAATTAGACATCTGGGGTATTGTGGGGCATGGATTGCTTGCTTGTAAATAATATGAAACAATACAATATGGATCAACTAATGCCAAAAACCCCAAATGTCAAATTCGATGTCGTATGACACTGCTGGAAAAATATCAGTATAGTTCGGAGCGTCCGGAGTTAAACACACAAAAATAAAATTTAAAATTTTTAGAAATATTTATTTTGGATTAATTTATTCAAATAAGTTTAAGCATAAAGTGATTCGTTTTTATACCCGATACTCAAAATGAGTATTGGGGTATATTAGATTTGTGGTAAAAGTGTATGTGTGTAACGTCCAGAAGGAATCGTTTCCGACCCCATAAAGTATATATATTCTTGATCAGCATCAATAGCCGAGTCGATTGAGCCATGTCTGTCTGTCCGTCTGTCCGTCTGTCCGTCCGTCCGTCTGTCCGTCTGTCCGTCCCCTTCAGCGCCTAATGCTCAAAGACTATAAGAGCTAGAGCAACGATGTTTTGGATCCAGACTTCTGTGATATGTCACTGCTACAAAAATATTTCAAAACTTTGCCCGCCCACTTCCGCCCCCACAAAGGGCGAAAATCTGTGGCATCCACAATTTTAAAGATACGAGAAAACCAAAAACGCAGAATCGTAGAGAATGACGATATCTTTTAGACTGCGGAATCTGAATTGGATCGTATTATTATTATAGCCAGCATCAAGAAAACAATTTCATTTTTTCTCGCCCTGTCTCTCTCTAACACACACGTAGCATAGGCGGCTTTGCTTAGAGTAAAACATTAGCGCCTAGATCTCAGAGACTATAAAAGCTAGTGCAACCAAATTTGGTATCCACACTCCTAATATATCGGACCGAGACGAGTTTGTTTCAAAATTTCGCCACACCCCCTTCCGCCCCCGCAAAGGATGCAGATCTGGGGATATTCATAAATCTCAGAGACTATTAAGGCTAGAGTAACCAAATTTGGTATCCGCACTCCTGTTAGATCTCACTATAAAACGTATATCTCAAAATTTCGCCCCACCCCCTTCCGCCCACACAAAGGACGAAAATCTGTTGCATCCACAATATTGCAAAATCGAGTAAACTAAAAACGCAGAATCATAGACAATGACCATATCTATCCGGTTGCTGAATCTGGATCAGATCGGATCATTTTTGTAGCCAAAAGCAAGAAATCAATTTTTAGTGGCTACGCAGCGCCCGACGTCACGCTCAGACTGATTTTCTGTCTCTCTCGCACGCACTCTTTGTCGTGTCGTTTAATATTAGCGGCGTCTGCCGGAGGAGAGCCATACTGACTTAGTATCGGGTATAACCGTAGAGTTGCGGTGTCCGCAGCAACTCACAACGTTCCCCCTCGTTTTTTTTTACTAAAGTTAAGCATAAAGTAAACTTACACATGTTTGTACATGTGTGCATATTCCTACAGGCCACATACACAGGCGGGAAAGAGTCATCTGTTCTGTCAATCGTCCAATCTCTCAATCGTTCTACTGGTACATCTGACATACGACATATACTCGTAATACGTAAAGACTGAACACGAAACTACAGGTTAGTATTATTAAACAAAATTTGAACTTTATGTTGAAACAAATAATTCGCCATCCAACAGGTCCGCACATTTCACACGACTAAAATACAAGCATTGTAGAGCCCCCCCATCAATTTAAGCGACTAACACAATTCAAGGCGTATTCCTGTGTAGATCTGGTGCACACAAAACAGTTTAGTAACAGTCAACACAAAAAACTACAGGTTCGTTTTATTGAAGAAAAATATTAACTTAATTTACGATTAGACTAATGCGCTGACTATTCAAACAGGTAAACACATTTCCTCCTGTTATCGGATCGGGTCAGGGGTCTGGGGTCAGGATCTTCGAAGTGAGCGTATCTTGAACGTATCTCTTCAATAGTATCAGCAGAGCTCGAGGTGCTTGTGCTCCTACTGTTCGAAAGCATGTCGGCATGTCTCTAGTTCAAAGGAAACAAAGGACAATGAAGATAATATATTTTGATAAACTTGAGAATTATATATTTTTATACAAAATGAAACATAGAGGTGTGTGGTTATTTCAGGGATAATTATATGCAACCAGGTACAAGTGCTTATCATACGAATCATGTTGGGGCATGGCGCAGGTTTCTTTTCCCAGAGAATTCGCTGGATAATGTCCAACACTCGTTCAGTGTCCTGGGATGGATGCGACGCGCCTCTGCTGTGCCATTGTCCGGGATAATTGCCAATTGACCAAATGGAGAGTTCCGGCCCCGGTTCCTGCTCCTGATTCTGAAGCTGAACCCAAGAAACGTTAAAAGTAAATGGAAATGCAATTTTATTTATGGTTATGCACAAAATTTTTTTCTTCTTAGTCCGCGTCGAGCTTTCGTGAATTTATTTTGATTTTACAGAATAGCGCTATGATTGCTATGCTATGATTTAAATTTATATTTTTGCCCCATTCGTTGCCAATAAAAATAATTAGATATCTTTGTGTATTCTAGTATCAAAATATAATCATTTTTAGTATCAAAATATAATCATTCTTAGTATCAAAATATAGAGTAAATAATGCAATGACTTCATTCGCTTCTTCATTCATCGACCAAAAATGTGCAACTATTGGATTGCGAATAGTTTTTAATTTCCGATATCTTTTCATGTCTTGTGGCATCCATGTCACTGCCCGGGAAACGTAGTGTCCTGCCTAGACGATTGTCGAGCCGTGTAGCATGTGGTGATATCAGCCGCCTAGAAAAGTTAAAATTTAAACAAACTTTACCACCACAACACCATTTATGCTTTCACTGTGTTCGATGCACTGCAAACCGAAAGCAAACGAAACCTCTGTGTACCAGCGCAGTCGCTGAACCTGAGCTCCGTTGTGTTCGACGTAGAGATGGCAAATTCAACTGAAATGTTTCAAATGGTCCAAATTATGATTTTTTTATTTTTTTTCACTTTTTGCTTTTTGTATAAAAAAAATAATCACTTTATGCTTAAGCCTAATGGAAGAAAAACCGAAATAAATATTCCTCGAAATTTAGAATTTTTAAAATTTTATTTTTTTGTGTTTTACTCCGCACGTTCCGGACTATACTGATATTTTTCCAGTATTCTCACACGACATCGAATTTGACATCTGGGGTTTTGTGGGGCATGGATTGCTTGCTTGTAAATAATATGAAACAATACAATATGGATCAACTAATGCCAAAGAAGTGGGTTAACTCGAAAAATTTGGCCACCATTCTGGTCTACCCGATGGAGTCCCTCGTGGATACGGTGGTGGAAGCGGATGTGCTCTGAGCTCTTTAAGAAACTTGAAGCGACTCCGATGCCAGTAAGGATCTGGTAATGCCCCGGCTTTTAATATAATTTACAGGTGAATTCTCACAGATAGGGGCTATGGGAATATTTTTCCAATCTTATTTTACTTTATCAATGATCTTTTAACTTTACTGATAATAGAAATAGGCTCACCCTTTCTTCCAGTAATTAATGAGAGTATAGGGGAACAGTCCCCTATATGGTATATTATTATACATTTTTATCATCATTAATGTGTGCTCTGTGGCCCAGTAATGAATAAGTGCACTAGCCCTGGTTCTTGATAACATAACCGAATCTTATCATACAATGAAATGTGGTCGGGGCTATGTTTTCGGTACACACCGGTGGAAGTGCGACTACACTATCCCCGTGAGGCCGGCTGGAAACAGGTCCTGGCACGGTCATGTCTCTGCCAGGATGCTGGCGAATGGTAGTCGGGCGGAGAGAAGAAAACTCTCAGTGAAATTACCCCAATCCAAGGAGACACTGTTATATGCCGAGGGATGCATGGCCGGGGGGTGCCCGGTTTCCTGTTTTCGTCGGTTATATTCGTTTGGTGTCAGTAGGATCCAACTATCAATTAAGACAAAGTCATGCCCCGCAATTCAATTTAGCGTCAATCGTTGTCGGTGCATCCGTATACACAACATCCATTCTTCAGTACAACAGCGGTGAAATTTTTATACCCGATACTCAAAATGAGTATTGGGGTATATTAGATTTGTGGTGAAAGTGGATGTGTGTAACGTCCAGAAGGAATCGTTTCCGACCCCATAAAGTATATATATTCTTGATCAGCATCAATAGCCGAGTCGATTGAGCCATGTCTGTCTGTCCGTCTGTCCGTCCGTCCGTCTGTCCGTCTGTCCGTCCCCTTCAGCGCCTAATGCTCAAAGACTATAAGAGCTAGAGCAACGATGTTTTGGATCCAGACTTCTGTGATATGTCACTGCTCCAAAAATATTTCAAAACTTTGCCCCGCCCACTTCCGCCCCCACAAAGGGCGAAAATCTGTGGCATCCACAATTTCGACGATACGAGAAAACTAAAAACGCAGAATCGTAGAAGATGACTATATCTTCTAGAGTGCAAAATCTGAACCAGATCGTATAATTATTACAGCCTGAATCACGAAAACAATTTCACTCTTTCTCGCTCTGTCTCACTCTAACACACAGGTTTCATGGTCGGTTTTGCCAATTGCAAAATATGAGTTCAAGGATCTCAGAACCTATAAAAGCCAGAGCAACCAAATTTGGTATCAACACTCCTGTGATATCGGACCTTGACCGTTTCATGTCCAAGTTTCGCCACACCCCCTTCCGCCCCCGCAAAGGACGAAAATCTGAGGCAACCACAAATCTCAGAGACTATTAAGGCTAGAGTAACCAAATTTGGTACACACACTCCTTTAAGATGTCACTATAAAACGTATATCTCAGAATTTCGCCCCACCCCCATCCGCACCCACAAAGGACGAAAATCTGTTGCATCCACAGTATTGCAGATTTGAGAAAACTAAAAACGCAGAATCATAGAGAATGACCATATCTATCCGGTTGCTGAATCTGGATCAGATCGGATCATTTTTGTAGCCAAAAGCAAGAAATCAATTTGCAGTGGCTACGCAGCGCCCGACGTCACGCTCAGACAGATTTTCTGTCTCTCTCGCACGCACTCTTTGTCGTGTCGTTAAATATTAGCGGCGTCTGCCGGAGGAGAGCCATACTGACTTAGTATCGGGTATAACCGTAGAGTTGCGGTGTCCGCAGCAACTCACAACGTTCCCCTCGTTTTCTGCTTAGTCCGCGTCGATCTTATGTGAATTTATTTTGATTTTACAGAATAGCGCTATGATTGCTATGCTATGATTTAAATTTATATTTTTGGCCCATTCGTTGCCAATAAAAATAATTAGATATCTTTGTGTATTCTAGTATCAAAATATAATCATTTTTAGTATCAAAATATAATCATTCTTAGTATCAAAATATAGAGTAAATAATGCAATGACTTCATTCGCTTCTTCATTCATCGACCAAAAATGTGCAACTATTGGATTGCGAATAGTTTTTAATTTCCGATATCTTTTCATGTCTTGTGGCATCCATGTCACTGCCCGGGAAACGTAGTGTCCTGCCTAGACGATTGTCGAGCCGTGTAGCATGTGGTGATATCAGCCGCCTAGAAAAGTTAAAATTTAAACAAACTTTACCACCACAACACCATTTATGCTTTCACTGTGTTCGATGCACTGCAAACCGAAAGCAAACGAAACCTCTGTGTACCAGCGCAGTCGCTGAACCTGAGCTCCGTTGTGATCGACGTAGAGATGGCAAAATCAACTGAAATGTTTCAAATGGTCCAAATTTTGATTTTTTTTTTTTTTCACTTTTTGCTTTTTGTATAAACAAAATAATCACTTTATGCTTAAACCTAATGGAAGAAAAACCGAAATAAATATTCCTCGGAATTTAGAATTTTTAAAATTTTATTTTTTTGTGTTTTACTCCGCACGTTCCGGACTATACTGATATTTTTCCAGTATTCTCACACGACATCGAATTTGACATCTGGGGTTTTGTGGGGCATGGATTGCTTGCTTGTAAATAATATGAAACAATACAATATGGATCAACAAATGCCAAAGAAGTGGGTTAACTCGAAAAATTTGGCCACCATTCTGGTCTACCCGATGGAGTCCCTCGTGGATACGGTGGTGGAAGCGGATGTGCTCTGAGCTCTTTAAGAAACTTGAAGCGACTCCGATGCCAGTAAGAATCTGGTAATGCCCCGGCTTTTAATATAATTTACAGGTGAATTCTCACAGATAGGGGCTATGGGAATATTTTTCCAATCTTATTTTACTTTATCAATGATCTTTTAACTTTACTGATAATAGAAATAGGCTCACCCTTTCTTCCAGTAATTAATGAGAGTATAGGGGAACAGTCCCCTATATGGTATATTATTATACATTTTTATCATCATTAATGTGTGCTCTGTGGCCCAGTAATGAATAAGTGCACTAGCCCTGGTTCTTGATAACATAACCGAATCTTATCATACAACGAAATGTGGTCGGGGCTATGTTTTCGGTCCCGTCCCGGAATCACAACGGTCAAATAGCCAGTTCTATCAATTTATTTATTAGTCGAATTCAAGTGATTGCACCACCCCACCGTGCTCGAAGCTGCGACATCAGGTTCAATTGAAATCATTGGGCAGGCTGCTAAATTGAGCTTCAGTTGGGTTCGCGCTGTCGACCGGTCTCATCGCATCATGTGTCCCATTTGTGCCGTACTGCTGCTGCTGGCAACCCTGCTGACCTTTATCTACATCTTTCTGACCTGGAACTTTGGCTACAGGAAGAGACGAGGCATCCAGACAGCCAAGTCAGGTAAGGCCTGCGTCCCACACCATCCAGAACACAGAGGGTTGGGAGCGAACCGTCACCCGCCGTAACTGTGCACACCGGTGGAAGTGCGACTACACTATCCCCGTGAGGCCGGCTGGAAACAGGTCCTGGCACGGTCATGTCTCTGCCAGGATGCTGGCGAATGGTAGTCGGGCGGAGAGAAGAAAACTCTCAGTGAAATTACCCCAATCCAAGGAGACACTGTTATATTCCGAGGGATGCATGGCCGGGGGGTGCCCGGTCACTAATATGCGGACTCTGGATACCTGCCGACCTCCAGTTTAAATTAGGCTTCCCGGGGCAAGCGGGCTATGCCTCGGGTGACCAACCCCTTCCCGCCTACTCGTGGGATAAAAAATGCCAAATATATCAAAAATACATAACAAAAACACCGCTAAGGAGCTCGGTACTCTTCTTAAAGTACCGGAGGGACAAGCCAATCCCTCTGTACCAACGCCTGGGAAAACAGGTCCAAAGAAGACGGGGAAGGAGACTGAGTCGGTCCAACGTCTTCAGGCAGCGGCCGCAGCGAGGGGGGGCCCGAAAAGCCAATCGGGTCCTTCCAAGTCGGGTGGCTCCAAGGGCGAACCGGAGGCCGGGGTGGCTGCCAAGCAGAGCGTAATCGCGGCTGGTAAGCGCACCGGGACCGAGGAACCCATGGGGGCCCCGGCGAGCAGCGTCTCTGCACCACGGGGAGCAAAGCCGTCGTACCAGGACAGGAGACGAGCGGCTTTCATCCTGTCCAACGAGGACCCGACCTTTAGGGCGTCGGCACAAGGAAAGGAGCAGAGGCTGTGGGCCTCCTTAATCCTGCCACTCTTCCAGCCAGCCAAAGCCGGAAAGGGCGCAGCCAAGGCCCCCAAGAAGCGGCAACGCTCAGCGGAGGACCCCGCTAACCAGCCAGGCCAAGCCCAGCAAGCCAAGCGGGTGAAGACCCACCCCACGAACCGGTCGTTCGCTGAGGTGGCGAGGGGCAAGACCCTGATCGGTGTCCCTCGCGATAAGTGGCACCTGGTGGAGAACGAGCTCCAGGACCGGTTCTTACACGAACTGGAGGAGAACGGCGGACCACCGCCAAAGTGTGAGGACGCAGGGTGGCATCAAGGCAAGGTGAAAGCCATCGCCTGCCAAGACGCTCGCTATGCGGCCCTCTACATGAAGGCGGTTGCTGCACTGAAAGAGGTCTACCAGGGGCGAAACTGGAGGCCGTGAGATGGGAGGATGTTCCCAGCCGCCCGAGAGCCAGAGCATGGGTATCGGCAAAACCTGCAGAACCTGAGAAAATCCTCAGGCTTCTGCAGGTCTGCAACCCCCACCTTCCCACAGCCGATTGGAAGGTGGCCAAGGTAGAGGACATCCAGGGGCAGAGGCACCAGATTATCCTCGTCCTAAATGAGGAGTCGCTAGAGCCTCTCGCCAAAACGGACGGTGTGGTCGACTACGGATACAAAAAGGTCACCATTACCACCTATAAGTCGGATCGCAAGGGCAGGCAAGCGGAGGTCGAGCCAGACCCGGAGCTGCCGAAGATCTCGAAGGAGGGGGCCTCGTGCGAGGAAAACAACCCGGCGTCGGATGCGGCGTCCATGATGTCGGTCGACCTCCTGGACCTGGAGCCGACATAGTCCTCATTCAGGAGCCCTAGATCCTCGGAAACAGGACTGAGGACTTCTGACTACAAGCTATACGTAGCTGAAACCGCAGGTAAAAGTCGTACCTTTATTCTTGCAAAAAGAGAATTGCACTTATTTTTGCTCCCAAATTTCAGCAATGAAGACCACACCGCAGTGAGCCTCGAAGGCCACGAGCGCTCACTGAGCATCTGCTCTGCATACATGGGGCATGATCAACCAGACCCCCCCTCAACACGCGCCTCTTCGGGCTCTAATCGCAGAATTTTCGGCCAAAGACATCGGCCTAATTGTGGGGTGCGACGCCAATGCACATCACTGTCAGTGGGGAAGCACTGACACAAACGAAAGGGCTGAGTACCTTTTCAGTTACTTACTTACTGACTTTCAAGAACAGAGGCCGGAGGAAACCTGAATGGTGGAATCCGAAACTGGATGAACTCCGGAAAGCCTCCCGGAGACTCTTCAATAAAGCTAAGGCTGAGAACGTTGAGCAAAACTGGGCCGAATACAAGGCCAGTCTGTCAACCTACAACAAAGAACTTAGAAAAGCCAAACGCGCCTCCTGGCGTAAGTTCTGCAGCGAAATCGAGAGTAACTCAGAAGCCTCGCGCTTGCGCAGAGTTCTCTCTAAGACAACACCCACCCTGGGCTACTTGAAGAACACCGACCAGTCGTGGACTACGTCCAGCGATGAATCGCTAAATCTTCTACTAAATACTCACTTTCCTGGCTGCGATGAAAACAGACCCAACTACTTCGCACCTCCTTTTGCCGTCTCAAATGCCCTCCTGAGCCTGCTAAGCCGGGAGAACATCTCCTGGGCGATCAGAAGTTTTAAACCCTACAAATCCGCGGGCACAGACGGTGGCGTATGCGGACGATGTTGCTATAGCACTCTCCGGAAAATTTCCGCCCCCGCAAAGGACGAAAATCTGGGGCAACCACAAATCTCAGAGACTATTAAGGCTAGAGTAACCAAATTTGGTATCCGCACTCCTGTTAGATCTCACTATAAAACGTATATCTCAGAATTTCGCCCCACCGTCTTCCGCCCCCACAAAGGACGAAAATCTGTTGCATCCACAATATTGCAGATTCGAGAAAACTAAAAACGCAGAATCTGAATCTGGATCAGATCAGATCATTTTTATAGCCAGAAGGAACAAATCAATTTGCACTGGCTACGCAGCACCCGACGTCACGCTCAGACTGATTTTCTGTCTCTCTCGCACGCACTCTTCGTCGTGTCGCTTAATATTAGCGGCGTCTGCCGGAGGAGAGCCATACTGACTTAGTATCGGGTATAACTGTAGAGTTGCGGTGTCCGCAGCAACTTACAACGTTCCCCCTCGTTTACTTTGCAAATTTGACACTTTATTGTATTTCTTAGCGGATTAAATGACTTATTTTTAATTGGGCGCCGATGTCTTCTGGTGAGTTCCGGGTACCGCGTCTGTACTCCGGGCCGGGTCTGTGCGTAAGTTGCTTTCTGGTTTTCAGTCGGCGTCTATTTATACGCCAATGGGCGCTGTGTCAGCGGGTTCAAAAGTGCACTTCCGCGTCGGGGTGCACTTCGCCGTTCTGGCGATCGTGGGTTGACCTGGTTCTGTCTCTTCGCGTTTTTGGCGAGCTGGCGGGTTTGCCGTTGGGTGCTTGTCGTGGGCTTCCGCGGTGTCACCGTTTTGTAGCCGATGAGCCCGGAAGACTGCGCCTGGCTAGTTGCTTGGTCTGGAGTGGTGGAAGTCTGCGTGACCTGGTGTGTTTGGTCAGCGTTATGAAGACGGCGCGTGTCAATCGGTGGCTATGTGTGGAGGGGGGGTGTTCGTGTAGTAAATCAATTTACGTTGGGCGAGGTGTTGCAATTTAGTAGCCGGGTTTTTATTGGGCGTTGGGAGATGCGTTGTAGCGAACATTTTTGGGTTCGTTACAACCCACAATACTATAAACAATCCGACACCCTCAGCTTCGAACCCCCATAAACAATCTCACGCTCGAAGTGGTCCACGCGTAGCCGATTGAAGGCAATGTAAAGAAAAACCCTAAGCTAGAAGTTGAACATAAAACAATAGATGCCGCACTAGAATCCAGCCGCACTAGAATCACGCCACTCTTCAGAGATCAATTACTAATCGATTCTCAAGAACCACGCCATCGTAGCTGACCAATCAGAGGCCCTATTCTCAACCACCCCCAAGTAATGCAACACCGATCATACGCAGCAGAAGCCTTTCATCAAAAGCCGCCTTTCCCACATATCGATCGAGTCACGTACTCCATCTCCGAAGCCGATGTCAAAGCCAACGCCTCCGAATCCAAATCCGAATCCCAAGCCGAGCATCATGATATAAATAGTCTACATTTAAGAAGGCAAATAAGTTCAGTTCAAGACAAACGTCAATCGCGACACCGTCGGAGAATTCAACAAAAGTTAAATCCATTCAAGACATCGGACCTCGGTCATCGTCGGGGAAATAACTAATCAATGTACACTAAGTTTAAGTGACAGTTACAGTACGTAATAACCAACAGTGATCAGAGAAAAAGTAACGCTAATACTAAAGAGATCCGCCAAAGAATCTACACACGATTCAAACTCAATTAATATTAGAAAAAAATAAAGAAATAAAAAGAAATCAACATGCCGCTAACAGAAACACACCTGAACCAAGCCTTGAAGTCAATCAGGCAAATACGACGGATGCCAAGAACGTCTAAGTTCGTTCATAAGCAGGATTGAGTACATCTCCGGATTGTACCCAACAGAGGGTCAACTGTGCGGACGAGCACAACTTTTATCACAGAGCCTTCAACCCAACACCTGGAGTGATCTAAAGGAAGCCCTAATCAGCAAATTCAACAACCACACTCCATACGAGACGCTACTACAACAATTACACGATACCAAATTCAATGGGAGTATTCGTAAGTTCATAGAGGAACTAGAAATTAAGTCCAATGTTATAGTAAGTAAACTAAATCTGGAAACTAGCGCAGAAAATAAGACAATCTTTAAAAACGCTCTGAAAACGCCACCAGACATACCATAGAAGATGCCCTACCCAATAGACTGTTCATTATTTTAGCAAAGAAAGACATTTATACTATGGCTAACCTAGAAAAGTCAGCTCAAGAGTTAGGAATCTACGAAAATTTCGTAAACGATAACAAGAATCACGAACACTCAAGAAACGGAAATAACAATCGTAGGAACGTTGGAAATTATTACCCTCGCTATAGTAGTAATGATTATAACAATCAAAACCCAAGCACTTCCAGAAATAATCATGGATCGAATCGAAATAATTCAGGAAATAATGCAGTAAATAATAAAGGATTATTTAACGAATTTAGAAATTCCTTAAACCAAGGCAGAGTACAGAATCCCACTAACTATCAAATCAACCAGACTCAGGTAGGTAGCAGTGCACCGAATCAGCCAGTCAAACGATCTAGGGAAAGCCAAAGTGGACATATGAAAATGGATGTAAATTTTCAGCAGAGTGCCTCGGAAGAAAACGAGGAGGACCATATATAGAAATAATTGTAAATAATACAAAATTAAGAGGTATCGCGGACTCGGGATCGTCAATAAATATAATAAAAGAAAACTATACAGATTCCAAAGTCGATAGCGACAACCTCACCGTCCATACCATCAATGGACCCGTCCGTCTGACTCAGAGCATTACACGTAATGCAACCAAAAACTGTATATTCATAATTTTTTTGAAAATTATGACATACTCTTAGGCAGAGAATATTTGATGGCCAGCAAAGCCGTCATCGATTACCGAAATGAAACGGTAACGTTAGGAGAAAGGTCATACCCAATCATCCAAAGTGGAGAAGCAATTGCCGACGGCAAGACCGCACACACTGGTGATAAGCCATCTTCAAAGGAAGATATAACTACACCTAAGTGCCTTGACCCATCTCCTAAAGGAGAGCAATACTTCGCTTCCGCATTAGAGAATGAATTAAGGGAATGTAACCAGCTAAGGTTGGAACATTTAAATGACGAAGAAAAGGAGAAACTAAAGAAAGTTCTCTATGAATTTAAGGACGTGCAGTATAAAGAAGGTGACATTTTGACCTTCACTAGTACTATAAAGCACGAAATTAAAACCCATCACGAAGATCCTGTATATCGTCGACCATATAAATATGCTCTAATACACGATCAGGAAGTGACTCAACAAATCAAAGATATGATTAGACAGGGAATCATTCGTAAGTCGAATTCGCCCTATTGTGCACCCATTGCTATAATACCAAAAAAGATAGATACTTCAGGAAAGCAGAAATATCGTATGGTAGTAGATTATAGAAGTCTAAACGAGGTGACAATCAAGGATAAATTTCCAACACCCAGAATGGACGAAATCCTAGATAAACTAGGTAGGTGCCAATATTTTACAACAATCGATTTAGCTAAGGGATTCCATCAAATTCCAATGGAACCTAGTTCAATACTAAAAACAGCTTTCTCCACGAAGCATGGTCATTACGAGTTCACTCGTATACCTTTTGGGCTAACCACTGCCCCCGCCACATTCCAAAGATACATGAACAATCTGTTAGAAGATTTAATTTTCAAAGATTGCCTTGTGTATCTAGACGACATCATTATCTATTCCACATCATTGCAAGAACATTTGTTGTCTCTTAAAAGGGTCTTTGGAAAGTTGAGAGATGCAAACCTCAAACTTCACACTTCAGTGTGAATTCCTGAAGAAAGAAACGGAATTCCTAGGCCATGTAGTAACAACTAACGGCATAGTTCCTAATCCAAAGAAAATATCCGCCATAAAAAACTTCCCAATACCCAATACAACCATAAAAATAAAATCATTCATAGGTTTATGTGGATTTTATAGGAAATTCATTCCCAATATCGCTAATATAGCAAAACCAATGACACTCAAATTAAAGAAACGAGCAGTCATAGACCCAACCGAAGAAAAATACGTCGAGGCCTTCGAAAAGTTGAAAGTACTTATCACCTCAGACCCCATCCTCGCATTTCCAGATTTCAACAAAATGTTCACGGTAACAACCGATGCAAGTAACATTGCATTAGGAGCAGTGTTGTCGCAAGACCACAAACCAATTTGCTATGCAAGTAGAACCTTAAACGAACATGAAATCAATTATTCAGCAATAGAAAGGGAATTACTAGCTATAGTTTGGGCAACTAAGTATTTCAGATCATACCTGTTTGGTAGAACGTTTGAGATATTAAGTGATCACAAACCCCTGATTTGGTTGAATAACCTCAAGGAACCAAATATGAAGCTACAACGATGGAAGATCAAATTTAATGAATTTGACTTCAAAATAAAATATTTACCAGGAAAGGAGAACCATGTAGCCGATGCGCTATCAAGAGTAAAGATTAACGAAAACCTACTCGGGGAAACCATTAATAGTGATTGTGCAACGGTCCATAGCGCGCAAGAAGATGATACAAATTATATTCCACTTACAGAGCGACCAATCAATTACTATAATAGGCAAATAGATCTGATTAAAGGTAATGAGGATATGGTAGAAACATCCCACTATTTCCACAAGATACTGATAAAAATCACATATACTGAAATGACAGAGTCATTAGCGATATAATAAAGGAATATGTGTGTACTAAAAAGAGTGCACTATATTTCCATAATGAAGTAGACTTCCCACTGTTCCAAAGGGCATTCCTGGAGATAATCAGTCCAAATCACTTCACTAAACTGATTAAATCCAGTACCAAACTCATAGATATTCCGAACTACTCCGAATTCAAAGAACTAATATTGAAGAATCATAAAGAGCTACTTCACCCAGGTATCGAAAAGACCACTAATTGGTTTAAAGGAAAATTCTACTACCCCGATTATCAAAAGTTAATCCAAAATATTATCAATGAATGTCCTACGTGCAACGTTGTTAAAACAGAGCATCGTAACACCAATCTAACCTTCGAAATCACACCTGAAATACAAAATATCAGAGAAAAGTATGTCATGGATTTCTATTTGATAGGCAATCAACAATTCCTATCATGCATTGATGTATATTCTAAATTCGCTACCCTTGTAGAAGTTAAGAGTGGTGACTGGTTAGAAACAAAGAGAGCCATCATAAAAGTCTTTAACGAAATGGGCAACCCCAGGGAATTAAAGCCGACAAAGATTCAGCCTTTATGTGCGCAGCATTGCAAGCATGGTTGAATGCGGAAAATGTGAAAATCGAAATCACTACCAGTAAAAACGGAGTTTCTGATGTAGAACGGCTACATAAAACGATCAATGAAAAATTAAGAATCATTTCAAGCGAAATTCAATTTCAAGGAAATTACCAAAAACCATATTAAATCAAGATTGCCTAAACCAAGAAATAAAAGTAGAAGGTAACGCATTAATAAAAATACATAATTGCAGTGTACAATTAAATGAATTCTTAATATCCAACTCAATACCAGAATTTGCACAGAGCATATACATCAAGAATAACGTAACCAAAATTAAAGCACTGTCTTATTTGCAAACCAAAGAAATCGTAATACGCGATTAAATAATGTATTACATGTAAGCTTAATACTACTATTTGTCATAATCATAATAGGATTAAGCTACAAATTGTTTAATCTAAGTAAAAGCAATAAGCCTAAAACCGACCCGCACATAGAAACATCCTTAGACGAAGACGAAGAATCCCCAGCAGGCACAGTTTTAGACGCACCTGAACTATATCCAAGGATAATCGCCTGAGGACAGGCTTAAATCTAACAATGGGGGAGTGACATATCTATAGTCCATGCTCCGCATACCCTTGTCTATGTCTATTACCCTGCACCCACAATACTATAAACAATCCCACACCCTCAGCTTCGAACCCCCATAAACAATCCCACGCTCGAAATGGACCACACGTAGCCGATTGCAGGCAATGTAAACAAACACCCTAAGCTAGAAGTTGAACATAAAACAATAGATGCCGCACTAGAATCCAGCCGCACTAAAATCCAGCCGAACTAGAATCACGCCACTCTTCAGAGATCAATTACTAATCGATTCTCAAGAACCATGCCATCGTAGCTGACCAATCAGAGGCCCTATTCTCAAACACCCCCAAGTAATGCAACACCGATCATACGCAGCGGAAGCCTTTCATCAAAAGCCGCCTTTCCCACATATCGATCGAGTCACGTACTCCATCTCCGAAGCCGATGTCAAAGCCAACGCCTCCGAATCCAAATCCGAATCCCAAGCCGAGCATCATGATATAAATAGTCTACATTTAAGAAGGCAAATCAGTTCTGTTCAAGACAAACGTCAATCGCGACATCGTCGGAGAATTCAACAAAAGTTAATTCCATTCAAGACATCGGACCTCGGTCATCGTCGGGGAAATAACTAATCAATGTACACTAAGTTTAAGTGAAAGAATAAAATCTTTTTTAAAACGTAAACTGAAGTGTCGCATATTTAACTAAGTATATATGTATTAATATATGTAAGATATTATTTAAAGTATTGTTTATTCGTATTATTATCGCGGTGGCCTGGTATGTGTGCTTACAAAAGTTCTTAATGTTACGGCTTATTTCTGCTGATTTTCTGCTGCTGCTTGAGTCGCGTCCGTATGCTGCTGTTCTCTCCTTTTCACTGCTTCGCTCTGTTCCTCTTCTTCTCTGTCTGCTGTTGATCTGCTGCTGTTACTACTGCTGTTGCTGCTGCTGTTGCTACTGGTGTTGCTGCTCATCAGCTGTTCCTCTGCTGCTGTTACTACTGTTGTTGCTGCTGCTGTTGCTGCTGCTGTTGCTGCTCATCAGCTGTTCCTCTGCTGCTGTTATTACTGCTGTTGCTGCTCCCCGCTGCCCCTTCAATAGGCCAGCTGGCCCACTCCTTCTTACACTCGGTCATCCTGATTAGTCATCAGTCCCTGATGACAATGCGTCCTCGTTTTCTACATAAAAGCTCCATAGTTTCATGTTATCATTGCTTGTGGTCGTATTGCTTGGTCCTTCGACGTCTGCTGCCTTCCGAGCATTATAGCGTCCGCCTCGTTTCACGTTGGTTATTTCGTATGGCCCTAAGAATTCGCTGGCCATCTTTCTTCCGGTTACAAATTGTGTTCTACGTATGGCTACGAGATCTCCGACCTTGTATCCGTATTCGCATTTCCGCTTTTTATCGAACTGTTCGTTGTATCTGTCCTGGGCCTGCTGAATATTTTCTTTTGCCTCTTGTCGCATCTTTTGCCTCTCGTCTTCAAAATTATCAACCATCTCTTTTTCTATATAGCTGAAGTATGTCGCTATCCGGTCCACAACGCATTATTACCCCAATCATCAGCTCAAATGGACAAAAGGACAAATGGCAACACGTGAACAGTGCTGTTAATAGCCCTCTGAACTCGCGGTACGAACTTATACCATCTTACAGGTTCGTCCGACGACAATTTGGAAATGATGCTCAGAATAGATCGGTTTACGCGTTCAATTTGTCCGTTTCCTCTTGGTACCCCTGTGGAGCTCCATATGTGTTCGATGTTCTTTTCCTTGACAAACTCCTCAAAGCTTGAAGATGTAAATGCTGCTCCACGATCGCTTACTATGCGTGCCGGATTACCAAATACATCAGACCACTCCCTTAACTTCTTGAGAACTTCGTCTGCTCCTGTTGTTTTTGTGGGATACATCCATACGAACTTACTAAAGCTATCAACCATTGCGAAGATGTACTTGTACAGCTTTGAAGTGGCATCCATAGGCCCAAGGTGATCCACGTGTATAGTATACAGCGACTGTGATCCTTTGTCAATTTGATGCAGAAATCCCTCTTTTTTGCCAAGCTTTTTGTTGTAGATTATACATTTCATACAGTTTCCTATGATCTGAATTACTTTTCCTTCCAGATGTGGAATCCAATAGCTCTGCTGTACGGTATGCATTGTTTTTTGAGCGGCAAAGTGTCCTGCGTTGTGAGCGTCGGTTATTATTTCTTTTTCTAATGACTTCGGTATTGCCAGCAAGTCCGTGCCTTGCACCACTTTGTATACGAGACCAGCTTTCAACTTAAAGTAGTCATATGGTTTACTTTTCAAAATTTCGGAAACTGCTTTGATCATCGTATCCTCCTGCTGGGCTTTCTTAATTCTTGCTGTGACTTCTGAAGATACCATCATGACATCAATTGGGTACCTACTCAGGCAATCCACATGCTTCAGCCGTTCTCCTGGTCTGTGTTCCACTTCAAAGTCGTAGTCCTGCAAGTACAGGACCCATTGGGCTACCTCCCGCGGAACGTCCTTCTTGCTTAACGTTTGCTTGAAAGCGGCGCAATCCGTTACGAGCTTAAAGTTGGTTCCAAGTAAGTACTGACGAAATTTTTTGCACGCTAGGAAAATTGCTTTGGCTTCCTGTATATAGCTATGCTGTCGTGCTTCAGACTCCGAGGTTTTCTTACTCCAGAATAAGATCGGATGCAATTGTCCTTCGTGCCATTGTAACAACGCCGCTGCAAACCCGTCCTTTGACGCATCAGTGTGTATCTCGGTTTTTGCATTCCTGCGATAAAGTTTCAAGACCGGCTCTTTCACTAATGCTTCCTTTAATGTAGCGAACGCCTGCTGCTCCTCCAGACTCATTTTAAATGGGACATCTTTTCGCAGCAGATTGGTCAGTGGTTTGGCGATTAGCGAATAGTTTCTTATGAATTTACGGAAAAACCCAGTTAATCCTAAAAACGACTGCACAGCCTTTATGTTTTTCGGCATCGGGAACTTGCTGACGGCTTTGGTTTTCTCCAATCCAGGCTTGATTTCACCTCCTCCAACTTGGTGGCCCAAAAATGTAATGGTCGACTGCAGAAATCGGCACTTCTTCTACTTCATCTTCAGCCCGTATTCAGCTGCAGCATCAAAAGCCTTCTTCAGCTTTCCCAGGCATTCGTCGGCGGTTTCAGCGTGTATAACGATATCGTCCATGTACAGGTCAAGAATGTTTTCATTTATAAGGTTTTGAAATACAAACCTTATAAAACGGATGAAAACTGCTGGCGAATTGCAAAAACCGAAAGGCGCACGGTTGAACGCAAAGGGGCCTTCCTTCGTTATAAACGCCGTATATTTTTTGCTGCTTTCTTCCACAGGAACGAGGAAAACCCATTTTCTAAGTCCATGATGGTGAACACCTTAGCATTTTCCAGTTTTTCCAGCACCTCTTCAACGATTGGAACGGGAAAGCAATCTTTCAAGACCATCTTGTTCAACTGACGATAGTCCACGCAGACCCGGCTGCTCCCATCCTTTTTCTTGACAATTACAGTCCGACTGGCGAAATTTGATGATGAGCGTCGTATTATCCCAGCGTTGGCCCATTCATCGATCTGCTGCTTGACAACGTCGGCTTCGCTGATGGCCACTCGACTTGGCGAATGTCGAAACGGCGCTATTTTCTCGTCCGGTACAATCTTCAGCATGATCGGGCACACTGCAGTCTGCTTCTTTTCAGTAAAGTCCTGAATCATTGATTGGACGGCATCTCTGAACTGCGATGGAATGTTTATGTCAGTATTTTCTTCGACCACGTTGTAAATACTTATCTGTTTGGTGTCCTCAGTTTCCTCCCCCGGCAGGGGAGAAAACTTATATCCTCCTTGCGTTGATGTCATTGTTAACTTGGATATAAAGTCGTGTTCAAGCAACAATTCGCATCCGACGGCATGATCGGCCACCACAAGGAATTTGTGTGCCAGTCGCATTCCGTCGATCTCCACTTCTGCCGTAAACTGCCGAGCGGAGCGTGTGATGTTGTTTCCAAGTCCCCTCAAAGTTGACGAACTGGCTTGCAGATGGATACCACTCATTTTGCCGAACACTGACATCTTTAATAGGGAAACATCTGCACCGGTGTCTATGAGCCCCTTGACTTGCACGTCGTTAATTTTAAAAGACTTCAGGCGTTTTTCCTCGTATGCAACGTTTACGGCAGCAGCACTCGGGCAATCCTTAGACATGTGTCCAGTCTGATTGCAGCGGAAACACTTTAATGCAGCTCGGCAATCCTTGCGTAGATGCTCCAGGGATCCACAATTGTAGCAGTGTTGCTTCCTTTCATATTTGGTGAAATTGGACTTCTTTCCGAACGGCTGTGAGTCTTTTTGTTTCGGGGCAAAACCCCCATCAACCGCGAGCGTTCTTTCATAGATTTCGTACTTCTCTCGCAGCTGCTTGTATGAGCTGCATCCATACAAGGTGTACTTATAATCCGTTTTTAAATTCAATGTTCGAATCACCGACTCCGTGTCTGTTGTCCCACGTGCAGCAATGCGTTTCATCTGTAGTATATATTCGTGAAAACTTTCGCCGGCAATCTTCACTCGCATAGACAATTGATTGTGAATTTGCGCACTGCATAAACGCTCACACTCAAACTCCTGTAAAAGTTGGTGACGCAATTGGCCGTACTCATACACTGCTGTGGACTCGAGAAAAAGAGCGGCTGTACCTGTCATTTTTGCTCGGGCTTGCACGTATTTTTGTTTGTCATTTAGTCCGTATGCTTCAGCGTTTAGCTCGAAGTTAATAAACCACTGCTGTACCGACATATTTTCTCCGTTGAATTCTGGAATAATTTTGGCAAAATTTTCCACAACCAGCTTTGCATCATTTTTCTTGTCTATTTCATCAGCATTTATTTTCATCGAGAGCAGTTGAACCAGCTGTTGGAGCGTCTGTGTGTTTTCTTCTAGGAGTGTTGACCTCATCGCTTCCTCGTTCGCGTTTTGCTGGCGATTGATCCTGTTTTCTTCTGATCCACTTGGGCCTTCGTTTTTCTGCATATTCCCGGCTGGTGGTCCACTTGTATTTTCCGGCTTGAAACAACCCTTTTTTCTCGGTTCTTCTTTTCACCCACTCGCTGTCTCGCTTCCTCTGCTTGCGGCTTCTGAGAGTCAAATGCGCAGTTTTTTTGCACCGAATTTTTGCTTTTCCGTCTCGCTTCGTCTGCTGCCGGCTTCTGAGACATGAGACACACAATTTTTGATTTTACACAGGCAGTACGCGACCGGTTGAGCCCCCAAATGTAAGATATTATTTAAAGTATTGTTTATTCGTATTATTATCGCGGTGGCCTGGTATGTGTGCTTACAAAAGTTCTTAATGTTACGGCTTATTTCTGCTGATTTTCTGCTGCTGCTTGAGTCGCGTCCGTATGCTGCTGTTCTCTCCTTTTCACTGCTTCGCTCTGTTCCTCTTCTTCTCTGTCTGCTGTTGATCTGCTGCTGTTACTACTGCTGTTGCTGCTGCTGTTGCTACTGCTGTTGCTGCTCATCAGCTGTTCCTCTGCTGCTGTTACTACTGTTGTTGCTGCTGCTGTTGCTGCTGCTGTTGCTGCTCATCAGCTGTTCCTCTGCTGCTGTTATTACTGCTGTTGCTGCTCCCCGCTGCCCCTTCAATAGGCCAGCTGGCCCACTCCTTCTTACATATATATGCTCAACTCTAACTACAGCATGCAAATCTAGCTCTACTATGTTATACGTATGTGCCAAGAATTGAAAGCGAGGTTTTAAGCACAAGACTATATTTGCGAGTTTTTTAATCTTTTCGTCTTCACTCGAGCTTTCAATTTTTTGCACAAATACCTCTTGATAAGATTGGAAATTCCAGGTGCTGTACTCTCCTCTTCTGGTGCTGGATGCTCCACTTGGATCTCCTTTGGTAGATGGTATATATATATATCTCCTTTGGTATATAGCTGCAGACAGGGTATTGCACGACCGACGCGGTGATTTTCAGTTTGTTTGTTGAATTCTTTGCACACACGTCGCGGTCAATTTGGCAATTTAGCTGTAACACATATGCATGTACATAGGTATAATAGATTTTGGCTATTGATCTATTCTCCACTGTGTCACTGTCACTTTTGCCTTCCACTTTTAATTAATACGTTTAATTTGCAAGTCCACCCGGGGGCGCCATGAAAATTTAGAATAGTTTTTCTAAATAAAGAGACCGAAAAACTTGGGTGACTGCAAATTTGTATTTTACGACGACGAAAAAAAAGGAGTGCGTGCGTTCGTTTTCATAGATTTTTCTCGACTTACTTCATATATTCAAACAATTTCTTCTTCTCCTATCTTACCTACGGTGGCAAAGCGGGGTGAATTCGCCAAGATCGAGAGAGCGAGCTTTTATTGCGCTCCCGCTTTGCCCTAGCCTAACTTACACTAGACTTTATAAAATACGATCCTAATAACAATTATTATACGCCAAATGGCGCTACAGTGGCTAATAATTGCTTTGTATACTGTTTACCGATGCTGCTGTTTTGGCTTCCAACTTGGTTTCTAAATGAAGAAGAGTGTTATGTCCTTTGCTGCATTTAAAACAATCTCTTTGACAATTTCTTGCAGCGTGGTCACGCTTAAAACATTTAACACATAGTTGGTGCTTTTAGGTTAGGTTAGGTTTCTCGCAGAAATAACAGTAATATTGATTTTCTGCTCCTGCTGATGCGCATGTGACGGGCTTCTTTGTCCTTTCCCATCCAATAGCATCCAGAGTTAGGAATCTTTGCTCGAGGAACTGCATGAACTCGCTCAACGGCTGTAGTTCCTTTGAATTTTGTATGGATTGCTCATACATAGAAAAAGTTTGACGATCTAATTTTTTCGTCAACAGACAAAGAAGAATCGTGTCCCATTTGTCTGTTTCTATCTCAATGTTGTTTAATGCTGCTAATGTTTCCTTTACATTATCATGCAACATTTTAATTGATTTAGCATCTTTGGTTGTGCTAGTTTGATCCAATAGTCGTTGAATCAATGCATTACTTAGCACTCTTTTGTTACTAAAACGATCTTGTAACATATTCCATGCTGTAATGTAGTTTCCTTCTGTGAACGAAAGGTGGCGTATTAAATTTTCTGCATCTCCCGTTACATTGGTCTTCAAATACCACATCTTTTGTATGACAGGTACTGATGATTCATGAATCATTTTCTTAAAAATGTCATGGAATTGTTGCCATTTAAGGTAATCTCCACCAAGTTTTGGAATGGCAACCTTTGGCAATGGTAATGCGTTATTAACATGAGGAGCAGCGATGACTTGCTGAACAGAGTCTGATTCAGTCATTATTTGGACTGATAACACTGCGTCTTCAGCTGCTATGTAATTTTTATTGTTATACCCCATTTTTACAGGGTCTGTACATTTTTTGTGAATTTCAATGTGGATTGTTCTTATCTCATCCCAATATTTTATGATTATTGGTTTGAAGTCCTTTCGCGTCTCATTCGTCATTCTGTTCATGATGCGCTGACTTTCAAGCAGCACCTTTTGTTCTCGAATCATGGGCCCTATTTCATGCTCATCCTCCAAAGAAGTTATCGATCCTGCGTCTATCTCCATTTCGATTGAAAATAGTTGTTTGGTTAATTCGAATTTGTGTTTTATGACTAAATCTCTTATTTGTTTAAAATAGTCATTGGCGAAATAATTATGCTCAAATTCTGAGCCTTGAACTATTTTTTGAATATTAGTTTCCTCTTTTGAAAACATATCCCAGAGATTCATTAGGTTCTCAATACGGGATTTAAAATATTCTGGTTTCTGCTTTCTTTCAGCAGAATCCTTTTTATAATTTCGTACCAGGCTCTGAATCTCTTCGCCTGTGGCAAGCTGCCTGTCTAGCATAACATTAATGCTTGATGATGCCATTTTATTTTATTTATTTTAATACTTTGACCCGATGGAGGTAATTTATTTGTCACTATGACTGGTTGTGCCTCTACTCACAACCACGAAGATGGTCAAAGTATCTCAATAAATATTTATGACACTGGAATTCTTGTTTCCAATTCAACCTTAGTCGCCAAGTTGACTGTGATGGTTGAGCAATTATGTAGGATTTTCTAACTAAATCCAAGTTCCAAATCGGGAACAACAATCCAGATGATGGTCACCAAATGAACAAATCAAATGAATCTGTTGATGTAGATTCACTTGATTCTGTGGTGATTGTCAATATGACAATCGAATGCTAAAAATGTTAATTTGTATTCTACCGGTTCATGTACCAGTAACAAATGGTCGCCGCAATCGGTACTTGAACAAATTGAGCTTCGGAGATGTGAATACGTCAGAGTTTTCTTTCGTACTAATTTTATTTGGTAAAATGCAAGGTTTATATACAATTTCTATGAGTATAATTGTTTACTTAGGATATTAGGTATGTTTAATTAGTTCTGAGTATAATATTGCTAGGGAAATGTGTTATATATATTTAGGACTAAGCAATTACTACAAATCCAACAGTGGAATATTCCAAAGGTCAGATTTATGACGGTCACAATGGCTATCATGCAGATGGTGTGAGATTTCACCACATGCACGTCATACAGAATGTGTTTAATGATAGTGCTGTAAATATCTTAACAGTGTATGTACACAAATGCATGCAGCTGTCCGTTGTATATTTATTTAGGTCAGTAGTGCATGTTACATATTTATATTTATTTATTTATTATTAAATTAACAATTATCTGTTAATAATGGTACTTAGTTACTAAAGGCGGAAAAAGATAAGATTAAAAGTTAGCTAAATTTAAATGATTATAAATATTGCATGCAATTAGTTTAAGAGACAGTTCAGGGGATAGGGTTTGACAGAGGGAGTTATAATTATGGCATAAAACCCTAAAAGGTTCATGATCAGCATAATTAGACCTACATATGGGTAGACGGATAGGCCTAAAAGTACGGGTAGGTCTAGATGGAACGGCCAAGTCAATCTGACCCAAGAGAGTTTGGGAGTCAACAGTCCCAAGAAGGAGCTTGTGCACGAACATTACGCCATTGCATATTCTGCGATGGTACAACGGCGGCAGGTCAATAAGATTTAGCCTAGACCGGTAGGGTGGCAAGATTCTACCTGAGTCCCAGTTAAAGTTCCGAAGGGCAAAAATTAAAAATTGCTTTTGCACGGATTTAATAACAGCCTGCTGTTCTTTATACTGCGGGCTCCACACACAAGAACAATACTCCAATATAGGACGTACTAACGAGATGTACAGTTGTTTCGTAACGTACGGGTCGTCAAACTCCTTGGACCAACGCTTGATGAACGCTAAAACACCCTTAGCTTTATTTACAGTTGCAGCTATATGGGTGTTAAAACACATCAGTAGTTATTATATAGGCACTTTGCTATGGGACAGTGTTAGGTACACAAAGGAGGAATATAAATTATAGAGAAAGTAGAAAGGTTCAAGGGCATCGAAACCGTTTTTCAGGAAACACTTAAAAAATACCTCTAAACTATCACATTAGATTCATTGCAAAGGGATGACCTACCTGTTTGAGGGTTGTTTGAATCGCACCACGGGACCAATCGTAAAAACAGGTTCATTGACAGTAAGAGGGAGGAGAGAGAATATAAATGAGCGAAGGATCGATTTGAGAGGATTTTACATGGTTGAGAAACAGGATTGAGATCGAAGTTAGTTCACATTATCACCGATAGGTGGCGCCACCAAGTAGTAAGGATAAGGGACGGCCGTATATTTACTCATTTTTAATATAATTGTTTATTTTCTATTGTTATGTTGGGATGATTGCTTATTTAAAAGTGTTTGCTTATACTCAAGAACATCGCGTTTTATTTGATTACACATTTTTTTGGAAATTTCAAAGCATAAACGGGTTAAATCTATTTGCACATTTCTATCATAAGTACCGTCTAAATCAGCTAGTTGAACATCAAATTTTTGTAAGGCTGCACACTTAGGAATAATATTATTATAGTAGAGGTATATAATTTCTTGCTTAAGTATCGTATTCCAACATAAAAATGTGGTAAAAAATAATGCCTAATCTTAAAAACGATCTCCAGGACTCACTATCAAATTCAATTTTATTTCCAAACTGATGTATTATAAACACATACTGCTTATCTGATTTTCGAAATCTAAAATTACACTTAATTGTGGGTAATAATGGATGGTCTATAATTGTATCAGGCATCAAAAAATCATACTGATCAAGTTTCAATTGGATATACTCCTTGTATGTAACCAATTGCATCCATTCATCTTTATCTAAACCGACGAAATTGTTTTTGCTTTGCTGCATCCATATCATTGGAGTGAATTTTCTTGTAGTTGAAAAACCGCATTTAAGTTTTAAATTATGTACTACATAATATTCGAGACCGAAAATGACTTCGTGATCCTGCTTCTTTCTAGTGGACCTAATTCTTTTTGATTGAAGCGTGTCCATTTGGGTTGAATGCTTTTGTAAAACTAAGAACTCTTACTGAATTGGGCTGTATATAAAGGAGATAGGCATCAACGACTCATTCAGTTTCTTACAAAATCTCAAACCAACATGAACACAATCGACAGGAATTCAAGCGTTATAGTTGATTTTCAATATGTCTTTGGAAATAATAAACAACTTTTTATTAAGGAATTGGCGTTTATGCAAACCGGAACAGTAACACCAAACTTCTTTCATTTCAAACCACCATATCATCTGAATGAATTGGATAATGAAATGATTAAACAACAAAATATTAATCGTCAAACCATAAATGGATTGGAATGGTCAGATGGTGAAATATCATATTTAAGTTTAGGTGAAATACTTTCACCACTAAATAGATTTAGCACCGTTATTGTACGTGGTGAAATTAAAAAAAAAGTTTTTATCTAAGTATTTAACAAATAATATTATTGATATCGATATTGGAAAAAGTCTCACATTTTATCCAAATTTTTTTACAAACTGTAGAATCCACAAAAAAATTCCTCTTAGATGTGCTCTAAATAATTTATTTAAGCTATTTGTTATCTTGGAAAATTCTAACTACGCTATCTTCTGTAATGGTGACTCATATGTTTAGATTTTCAGTTTATATTCAGCACTTGTAGTAACTAGTTGTTTAAAATGGATTCATTTAAGCGTTTGTTTGAAAAGGATCCTCACAAAAGCGGATACACACAAGTTGTTTATTGTAATTATTGCGGCTCTGATACTCACTTAGAAAAAAACTGCCCCAAAAAGCGCGATCAGGAGACGCGTAATTAGAATATCTTAGATGTTAGAAAACATTTATAAAATATTAATAAATAAAACATAACCCAAAAATGTTTAAGCAATTTATACATCCTTTTACAATGCTTATTTGCGGACCTTCAGGATCTGGTAAGACAACGTTTTTAGAAAATTTAATAAACAAAAGGAATGATTTGCTGAGCATTTCAATTAATCGAATAATTTGGTGTTATGGAGAGGAGCATGCTAAGCCAAATTTTAATACCATCGAATACTATAAAGGAGTTTCCGAAACAATTGAAAATGAAAATCATGACCCTATTCTTTTAATACTAGATGACTTAATGATGGGTGCATTTAATAAAAATGTCTGTGAGCTATTTACAAAAGGATCACACCACAGGAATTTATCCGTAATAGTGGTTACACAAAATATATTTCATAAATCATCACATACTCGAGATATTTCACTAAACACAAAATACATCGTTGCGTTCAAAAATCCTAGGGATAAGATACAATTTCAATGCTTAGCAAGACAAATTTATCCTGAAAATTCTCAGGAGCTCTTCAGAATATATAAGGAGGTGACAGATGAACCACATGGTTATTTACTTATTGATCTTACTCAGGGAATAAATGATCTCCTTAGATTTCGTACACATATTTTTAATTCTGAGTATACAGTTTGCTTTTCAGATGAAAATGGTTTACAAAAAGAATCTAAATCGACTGAAAGCGAACAAACATTTATTTTATGTGCTCAAAAGGGCAAATAATAAACTTCGAAATGCAATTATAAGTAATTGTGACATTGAGTTAGTAAAAGCATTAGTGGAGATAGTGTTGAATACTCTACGAGGAAATCATAAGATATCAAAAATGCAACTATATGCTCTAAAAAAGTATAAAAATGCATTACGTCTTATTTCATGTCCAAAACGGTCAATAAATTCTAAGAGAAAAGTTCTCATCCAAAAAGGAGGATTTTTACCTGTTTTAATAAGTTCATTGCTTTCGGGGATTTTTGGAAAAATATTGAACAATGCTTAAAAATAAGCATCAATTAACCAAAGTTATTTTAATGTGTTCAGGCCAGCAATAGACAGTTTCCGCGCACTGTGCCGGCTCCGCGCGCCTCGGTCCCGGCTCGCGCTCGCGCGCTCGGAGGGGCGCTCGGATCCACAATCCACGATCCACACGGCGCTCACCGCAGCATAAAGCATAGATCATGAGGTATAGAGAGTCAGTTACGTTTTCACCCCCGCTTCAACCTGTCGACATACCGCGCGAATACCCAATAACTACATGAACAATATATATATATACACACAACGAAACCCATCGGCCTTTCCTTTCTGTGACGACTGCTAGGAGTTTATACTGGAACATACACCTCGCCGTTGGATAATTGATCCTCGATCCGCTCCACTACAATCATTGGTCCTTCGAGCCGGATCTTCGCCTTCCCCATAAGGAGAAGCTCACCCCAGCCAGCATCGGCGGATCGCTCCAAGTGTAAGATAAGTACAACCCTTCGATTGTGCCCAACACCAGTGCAGTGATTTTGTGCGAGTTTCCCATCCCAGTCCGAGTTCCCGCGGCATACATATGTACATATATGCCTTTCTCGCTCTAGCTCCAAATTAAACCATACTTCGTTCTGCCAACGGTTGTGGCCTCCTATTTCTCCAAAGGTTTAATTTGATCCGAGCTAGCTCCTGCGTTCCTCCTCCGATCCAGGAGGATTCCTACCGCTCCCAGCTACCAGCTGAGCTTTCGCTGCTGACAACTGCACATGCACACCAACATACATACATATGTACATATGTGTAAGCAACGCAATCCAAGCGGCTGGCAACAAACAAAAAGACATATTCTTGCAATTAATTTGTTGTTCATTCCGTGCATGCGCAACGGGTTATAGTTCTTTCGTTTGTTTTAAAGAATATAGAATAACAAATCACAAATCACAACCAATCTTTATTTAACTCATTATATTGTCAATAAAAATAAAACACGACTCCATACATATCATCTTACATATGCGCACGCATTTTCAACTAACAACTCTTGCACATCTGTATATATGTACATACATATATTGTATTGTATTGTATATAAAACGGTTACTCCGTTTTTTTTTAACCCGTTGTTTCAATCTCGTCAAAAGGGGGGGTCGTTAATCCAAGCCACGGTACCTAGCACTTACACCCATACACACACACACATACAAGCAACAGCAGCGACGCATTCTTTTCATTTTTCCTTTCGCTTTCGCTTCTCCACCGTTTGCTTGCGTTGTTGTTGGTGGGAGAATATTTTTCGGTGCCGCGCTTGACCGTAACGGAACGCCAAGTGACGCGCTACCATGCTTTTCAAGGGTATATTGTTTTGAACATTCGGTTTGCAACCGACTCTATATAGGGGGACTGTTCGGGCCAGCCGCTGAGGAATAACCGTAACTTACATATGTTGTAAAACGTTGACTTTCTGCAGAGCTGCTGCGCTCTCTCGCTAAAGGGGCTCTCTGCCGCCGCCACTTCGGCAACTACTTTGATCTGCTGCCGCCACTTCGGCAGTCACTTTGATCTAACGCCGTCGTCTATAGTTTTAGTTCTATGCTAACCCCTCTGCGCATTGGTTGCATATCGATCTCGCATAAAGTTCATCTGGCAATAGCAAGCAATCGGCTTCCGCTAAGCCACCAAGATTAAATACGAATTATAAAGTTTAACCCAAAATCTCTTTTTATTTTGAAATACATAGGTGCCAAAAAAGCTTGGCATCTCAAAAATTGGTGACCCCCCGACGTGATATAAAACCATTGCTTAATCGCGTTCCGTTAAAACACTTATTAATTATACAATATTGTGTTGTTGGGTAGTTTAACTACCAACAAATACATTTGTGTGCACATTAAAAACAGTTTAAAGTGCAAATTCAGTGAGAGTGCGGCTGGAATATTTATAGACAAATTCCGGTACTTTAAGCGTCGAATCTCTCATTCTCTGCGCAGCTGCAGCCGCGGTTCTTGACTTTTCGTGTCTTGCATTCTCGCTCTCGCGTCTATACATCGTCGCTTAAGCGGTATTTCGTTTTCCGTTGTTGTGTCGATTGCACAACGGTTAACATGGACAACGATCCAAATACAGGCGCGGACGGAAATATTGTGGTGGCTGATTCCAGACTGAGTCTGTATAAACGTAAAAGTCAGTCATTATATGATCGATTGCACAGGCTTGGCGAATCCTTCGCGGGGAATAAAATCGATAAGCTGACCGCCGCGGAAGTCGAGGTGCGCCTTGATATGTTGGCAGAAATTCGAGAGGAATTTAATAAGGCCCATAATGAGTTGGAGGCTCTCGATCAAAACGAGATTGGGAGTGAGCTGCGCGAAATCTTCGATACTCTTTTCATATCGTTGAAAGCTGAGTTGCTGGCTGCTGTCGAAGTAAGCCAGTCACACGCCGCTGCCCATTCAACGACTCTGCCAAGCCATTCCGGACATAGTACCATCATCATGGCTCACAAGCAGCGACTTCCTGAGCTGAAGGTGCCGAAGTTTTCTGGTGGATACGTCGAGTTCTCGGATTTTATGGCAATGTTCAAATCGGTGATTGAAGCGGATGCGGATCTCAGTGACATCGAGAAATTCCAGCACCTTCGATCTTACCTCGCTGATGCGGCTTTGGATTCGGTTCGATCGTTGGAGCTCTCCAGTGCCAATTATCGTGCGGCTCTGGATATACTTAATAAACGCTTTAATAACAAAAGACTTGTTTTCCAGGCACACATCAAGAAGATTCTTGGGCTAAAGAGGGTAGACTCGCCTTCTGCTAAAAGGCTTCGGGAGTTTTCGGATGCAGTCAATTTACACATGCGAGCGTTGCAGACATTGGGAACTGCTGAGGAGATTTCGGGATTCATGGTTATCAACATGCTGCTGCAGAAGTTGGATTCGAAGACGCAAACCAAATGGGAGGAGCACACATCGTCGGATGCTATACCTACCGCAGAGGAATTCTTCGAATTCTTGCAGCAACGCTGCCAGAAAATGGAGCGATTGGAATATGCTACAGCGACACACGCTAGTAGCGATCAGGTGGGAAAAACCATTCCTATACGCATGTTAAGAAAACGTTTGTAGCTTCCAACTCTTCCGCCGACCCGTCTGTATGCGTCTTTTGCCACTCAGCGGGCCATGGAATATACTCGTGCAAGATATTCGAAAATCTCTCACCGTTGCTGCGCCACAAAGAAGTGAAGAAGCTTTCCCTATGCTTCAATTGCCTAAAACCGGGGCACCGGACCCGCGCATGGAATAGTGGAAAATGTCGAGTATGCGGCGGTAGGCATCATAGTTTGTTGCACTTCGTTAGTATGCAGCCCACAACACAAGGCTGCCCAGGTATTACTCCTCCCGATCTGGCCGTTCAACCGGACACTCTTTCCGTTGCTCAAAATTCTGCTAGCAGCTCGTCTCTACCTTCGTCTACCTCTCTTGCTGCCCAAGGTCTTCACTCTGATGTCGTGCTTCTGGCTACAGCCGTGGTTCTCGTGAAGAATCGGTCTGGCGTTTTAGTTCCTTGTCGTGCCATCTTAGATTCATCTCGTCACATCCAGGTTCGCCCAGCAGCTTCAGCTTAGGAGAACTCAATCGTCTGCACTTGTGTCTGGGCTGGGCGATACCAGCGTTTCTACTGAGGGATCCACCATAAGCATTTGTATGCATTCTCGCACCTCTGCTTACACAACTACGCTTACTGCTCTCATCGCCCCCACGATTACCGATTCTCAACCAAGTATGGCAGTAAATGTATCCGATTGGCGTATTCCATCTAACACTCAGCTCGCTGATCCTGCATTTTTCAATCCTCAACGGGTTGATCTTCTCATTGGTGCGAGCGTTTTTTATGATCTCCTCTGCGTAGGGCAAATCAAACTCACCGATGGACTGCCTCTTCTGCAGAAGACCCGGCTTGGGTGGATCGTATCTGGTGGTGGACAGAAGGTATCAAGCTCGGCGCTTTTGGCCACGCACAATTGTCCAGATTCGATAGCTGAGATGGAAGCAAGGTTGGATAAAACTCTTCGTATGTTTTGGGAAGTCGAGAATTGTGTGGAGGTTGGGTTGAATACCAAAGAAGAAGACGATTGTGAAGCACATTTCGTAAGCCACCTTTCACGGTTGCCATCCGGGGAGTATGCAGTTCGTCTGCCGCTAAACAACAATATTGATCGTTTAGGAGAATCTTATGCTCAGGCTTATCGACGGTTCATCAGTCTGGAGCGAAAACTGGAGCGTGATCCTACACTAAAGGAGCGGTATTCCGCCTTTATGAGGGAGTACATTGATTTGCATCATATGCACCAAGTCAACCCTGATTCCCGTAGCCTCTGCAAATATTTCTTGCCTCATCACTGTGTCCTAAAGGAGGACAGTACGACGACAAAACTCCGTGTCGTTTTCGATGGATCCGCAGCTACATCAACTGGATATTCTCTAAATGATGTGATGATGACAGGCCCTGTTATTCAGCCTGCATTGTTCAACATATTGATTCGCTTTCGAACATATCCAGTCGCTCTCACTGGGGACATTTGTAAAATGTACCGCTGCGTACGAGTGTCTCCACCCGACAATTTGTATCAGTGCATCTTATGGCGAGATTCCATCGAGTCCGAGGTTCAAGTCTACACATTAGACACCGTCACATACGGGACGAGGGCTGCATCATTTTTAACGGTCCGCGCAATGCACCAGCTGGCCATCGACGAGGGTGAATCCTACCCTCTTGGCTCAGCTGCTCTGCGGCAGGAGTTTTACGTGGATGACCTTATTTCGGGCGGTAATTCGGTCGCACAGGTCATGGAAAAGATGCACCAAACATCAGCTTTACTGTCCCGTGGTAACTTTAGACTTAGGAAATGGTGCTCCAGTCACCAGGAAGTACTTGAGGGAACCCCTGAAGATGACATAGATAAGTTCCTAAAGTTTAATGATGGAAGCGACATAGCCAAAACTCTCGGCTTAGCGTGGGACCCTGCTTCGGATCAGCTGCTTTTTGCCTTGTCCGCACTGGACACAACCTCAAAGCCATCAAAGCGGTCGGTTCTATCTACGATTGCGCGGTTCTACGACCCTCTTGGATTGATAAATCCAGTCATTGTCAGGTGCAAAATCTTCCTTCAGCAGCTTTGGAGAGAAAATTTGGATTGGGATGAAAGCCTACCCTCAGCATTGCATTCAACTTGGATGGACTTGAGAAATAGTTTGGCAAGCATTTCTCGGATCTCATTTCCTCGCTTGGTTCTTCGTTCTAGTGTGGCTACAGAAGTTCACGGATTCTGTGATGCCAGCTTAGAAGCATATGGCGCTTGCGTGTATGTCGTGTCCAGGGAAGCCCAGTCTTCGAGCCACGTTTTGTGCTCAAAGTCGCGAGTGGCTCCGCTAAAGACTATATCGATTCCTAAGCTGGAATTAAGTGGAGCCCATTTGCTTGCGAAAATCATGCAGAATGTAAAGGACATGGGAATCTTTACAGGTCGGTTCTATTGCTGGTCGGATTCGTCAACAGCATTATCTTGGATTAGGGACGAGCCAGCTAAATTTCAAGTTTTCGTGGCAAATCGAGTGGCATCAATTCAGGAGTTGACGGCAGACATGGAATGGCGCTATGTTCCCACATCTTTAAATCCTGCTGATATTCTCTCGAGAGGCTCGCTTCCCAACCATCTTATCCAGTCAGAGCTATGGTTTCACGGCCCATCCTTTTTGCTATGCTCCAAGGATAAGTGGCCTGTATCTCCTAATAACAACATAGCAACTTTGGAGCTTCGCAAGAGAGGATTGCTAATCACGTCTCCACATGCCGATCTCACGTCCGGATGCAAATTTGCGAATTCATTCTTTCGCATGCAGCGCACATTCGCCTACATGCATAAATTTATACATCGTCTTAGGCATCCAGGACTCACCGTTTCTGATATTCGGCAAGGAACGCATTTTCTAATTCGACACATTCAGCTGGCAAATTTGTGGATGGACATAAAGGAGATTCGGCGCAATGGTCAAGTCATGAAATCCAGTTCTATTAGTTCGCTCAACCCGTTCATCGATCATTCTGGACTACTTAGAGTTGGAGGTCGTCTTGGCAACTCATCGCTAGGATTTGATGCTCAGCACCCGCTCATTCTGCCAAAGGGACATTCCATTACCTTTGCGCTGATAAGATATTACCATGAAAGAAACCTCCATGCCGGACCTCGCGCCTTGCTATCCAAAATTCGGCTGGAATATTGGCCCATTGGAGGTGTTAAGGCAGTGTCAAGGGTCGTCAGCAGATGTGTGAGATGCTTCAGGACTAGGCCGCGCATGGTCGAACACATCATGGGAGACCTACCTAAGGAACGTTTGGAAGGATCTCGAGCTTTTGAAGTCACTGGAGTAGATTACTGTGGACCTTTTTTCTACCGATCAGAAATCCGCACAAGGCCTCCGATCAAGTGCTACATTAGCGTATTCATCTGCTTCACTTCCAAGGCTATACACATGGAGCTCGTAAAGGATTTGACCACTGCATCGTTTCTAGGCGCACTAAAGCGTTTTACTTCCACTCGAGGAAGGCCAAGTCAAACTTCGTTGGCGCCAAGAACGAGCTTCTGGAGCTAAAGAAGCTCTGTCTGAGCGAACCGCATATGAAGGAGGTCCACGAATCCTGCTTGGCTGACTCGATCGACTGGCGTTTCATTCCACCTCGCTCTCCGCATTTTGGCGGGTTGTGGGAAGCGGCCGTGAAGACCGCAAAATATCACCTGTACCGCTCAGTTGGACCATCTGTGCTTAGCTTTGACGAGCTGCGCACTCTGATCTGTCAGATCACTGCAATTGTTAACTCTCGCCCTTTGCTCTCGCTTTCAGAAAATCCTGATGATTTAGACGTTTTGACTCCTGCTCATCTGCTTTTAGGCGGCCCCCATGAGCAAATCCTCGAGCCTGACCTAACGAAGCTGAACTACAATCGTCTGGATGGCTGGCAGCGGGTCACCCAACTACAGCAAATATTTTGGAGCCGTTGGCGCGAAGAGTATCTCACTCTTTTGCAAGAGCGCGCGAAGTGGCGCACCCCCGCGCAAAACATCTGCAAGAACGACCTCGTTCTGGTGAAGGACGAAAATCTTCCTCCAATGCGTTGGCCACTGGCTAGAGTGGTCGATGTCGTTTTCGGCAAGGACGGAGTGTGTCCCGTCGCTGACCTGAAGACATCCTCAGGAAACATCAGGAGGGCCGTCACTCGGCTATGTTTGCTGCCCCTTAAGGAATCTGTTGAGAGACTAGCTCGCAACGGGGGGAGTATGTTCGGGCCAGCCGCTGAGGAATAACCGTAACTTTAGAATTATTATTGTATGAGCATAGAGAGCCGCCTACATATGTTGTAAAACGTTGACTTTCTGCAGAGCTGCTGCGCTCTCTCGCTAAAGGGGCTCTCTGCCGCCGCCACTTCGGCAACTACTTTGATCTGCTGCCGCCACTTCGGCAGTCACTTTGATCTAACGCCGTCGTCTATAGTTTTAGTTCTATGCTAACCCCTCTGCGCATTGGTTGCATATCGATCTCGCATAAAGTTCATCTGGCAATAGCAAGCAATCGGCTTCCGCTAAGCCACCAAGATTAAATACGAATTATAAAGTTTAACCCAAAATCTCTTTTTATTTTGAAATACATAGGTGCCAAAAAAGCTTGGCATCTCAAAAAGGGACATTGTGCATCAATATCATTGCTCATCCATTAGTCGCTCTTGGTTGGACATTTTTTTTTTGTATTTGATCGTAGTATTTTATATTTATATTCCGGCCACGGTGCCCGACATCTACTATATAAATACTCGCAATAAATTCCGCCAAGGCCACATATCCACGGTTCGTCGTTCAAAACTTCCACTTCTCCATTTCCGCTCACCTGCTTTGCGACTCTGATACGCGTTATCGCAAATCCATCAGCCAACCATGCCCACTGGTGAGAAGAAATCTCGCAAGAAGTTTAAGCGGGTGAGTTCGCTGAGTTTAACCCATCCACCCAGCTCCAACGGCTCAATCGCTACGCCCACACCTTCCCGTCCGGCCCCAACTGAGCGAGGTCCGACCACGTCCAGGGCTCACGCACCACATGCCTTTGAGGCCTTGTTGCTCCCCTCGGTCGTCCCTCGCACGGTTCCGAGCACTATGGCCCAATCGGCCGCCAGTTCCGCACGGTCTAAGTTTGCCTTGGCTGCAAGCAGACTGACACGCTTCGACCAGAAGCTCAGCGCTCCAGATGCTAGCACACCAACCCGCTCGCTCTCCCAAGTCCATCGAGATCAACTCCGAAGCCTGTGGGCGAAGGTGGACGCGGAGTTCGAGGCCTGTGTGGAGGCGATAACGGAAGTAGATCCAGAGGGGGTAGCTGACGTCCAGGGGATGTACGATGACTGCTACGCGGTCTACGCGCAATGCCTTGCCGAACTGAACGATCAGCTCGAACCCCCGACTGTCCCTCACACGCCTCAACTGGCCGTTCAAGTGCCGACGTCCGGCGGTTGCCGTCTTCCTCCATGTGACACTGAAGTTTTCAGTGGGGACTATCAGCAGTGGCCCACGTTCCGAGACCTGTTCACCGCCATATATATAGAGAACCCGAGGTTGCCGCCAGTAGAAAAACTGTTCCACCTCAACAAAAAAACAAGCGGTGAGGCCCACGACATAGTGGCACAGGCTCCACTCACGAACGAAGGGTTCGCGTCCGCATGGAGCGCCCTCCGTGAGCGTTTCCAGAATAAGAGGCTGATACTCAAAGCCCAGCTGAAGATCCTTTTCAGTCTGCCCCAAATCCGCACCGAGTCAGCTGCAGCGCTAAAAGAGCTACAGAGGGCCGTCCACAAGTGCCTTACGACACTCAACCACTCCGAGGTCTCCACAGACAGCATTTTCGCTGACGGAGTGTTAGTGTACCTCATATCCGCGAAGTTGCCGAAAACGACTTTGGAGCTTTGGGAGCAGTCCGTGACACACAAGTCCGAAATTCCCACCTGGCACGCTATGGACAAGTTCCTGGCGGAGCGGTACCTTTCTCTCGAGGCTACCGAGGACGGCCATCCAGCCATGGAGACTCAGGCCCACTCCAGGGCGAGTCTACCCCTATCAGAGAGTTCAAAGGGCAATCCCAACCCATTCCGTTCCCAAGGGAGCCCTGTTGCAAGGCGGGTTCACTCTTTCGGAACAACTGTGGATCCGAAGCGGAGAGCGTGTGATCTTTGCTCCAAAGAGAACCATCCGATCCGGGTATGCCCTCAATTCCTTCAGATGAGACCTGATGCTCGCTCCAGCTATATTAAGCAAAAAATGCTTTGCTTAAACTGTTTCGCAAGAGGTCACCAGATTCGTGAATGCCAAAGCGCCCACAACTGCAACACGTGTGGAGACCGGCATCATACGCTGCTGCACCGTGGCACTCCAGTTTCCAGCCAATCCGTGCCCAATTCCGTACCACTTCCGACTCCTGCCGAAGCTCAGCCTAGCGTTCAGAACTATTTCGCCTCCGGCAAGAGGGCGGTACTCCTAGGCACGGCTATTATTAATATTTGCCACTTGGGGACAAATTTTCGCGCCCGCGCTCTAATCGACCCGGGCTCCGAGGCGACGTTCATTACGGAACGTCTCTTCCAGATCATTAAGTTGCCATTCCGACTCGCCCAGGCACAGGTCTCGGGCCTCAATCAGACAATATCCGCTCAGTCCAAGAAACTCTGCCATTTTTCCATCCGTTCCCCGACTAAGCCGGGCTTACAATTGGACGCCACAGCCTATGTCCTGCCGGAACTATCAGGCAGCCTTCCCTCCCATCCGATCCCGCAACACTCGTTGAGAGACTTGCCGAACCTGCCATGGGCAGACCCGACATTTTACGAAAGCTCACAAATAGATGTCCTGATTGGTGCCGACATCCTTCCATCCATCCTTTTGAGCGGCTCACAGACGAACATCTGTGGATCTCTCCTCGGACAGGAAACCATTTTCGGGTGGGTTCTTACAGGCCCAGTGCCAAACACGGTACAAGGCCGGGTCGCATCCTTCTCCACGCAAATTTCCACCGAGCTAGGGACTCCGTTGGACAAACTCCTCACAAAGTTTTGGGAGGTGGAGGACATTCCTACTAAAATAGAAAGCGAGTCGGATTCGTACTGCGAAAGAAATTTCCTCCGAACTACGTCAAGAACGCCAAGCGGGAAATACGTCGTCACGTTACCGTTTCGCGACCCAGATCATCTCGGATCAGATCTGGGGTATTCAAGGGCAGCCGCGCTGGCCCAGTTCCTAAGAAACGAAAATCGCTTGAAAAGAAACGGTCCCCTACAAGAGCAGTACGACACCGTAATCCAAGAATACCTAGAGCTTGAACATATGACAGAAGTTCCTCCGACTCATGGGTCCTCAACCTACTACCTTCCGCACCACGCTGTCTTCAAGCCTGAGAGCACTACCACGAAGGTCCGCGTGGTATTTAACGCATCCAGCCCGTCGACCAACGGTGTGAGTTTGAATGATCTTCTGCACGCCGGCCCGGTCCTCCAATCTGACTTGACCCTCCAGATCCAGAAGTGGCGTTATTTCCGGTACGTTTTCAACGCGGACATCACCAAGATGTATCGCCAAATTTGGGTTGACCCGAAACACACCCCTTTCCAGCGAATATTATTTCGAAACAAGGAGGGACTCATCCGCGACTATGAACTTAAGACCGTAACCTTCGGAGTCAATTGCGCTCCTTTTCTTGCCATCTGAGTGTTGCAACAGCTAGCAAGCGACGTCCAGTCCAGATTTCCGAAAGCAAGTCGCATTATCCGTTCATTCATGTATGTCGACGATGTCCTAGCCGGAGCGGATTCTACCGATGAGGCTCGACTAACGATCCGCGAGTTGCAGGCCTCACTTAGCTCTGCAGGTTTTCCGCTGCGGAAGTGGACTTCAAACCACAAACCTATTCTGGCAGGAATTCCGAGTGCTCATCGTCTCCACACAGATTTTCTGGAGATGGAGGAAGAGAGCACGGCTAAGACTCTCGGGATTCGCTGGAAAGCGACTTCAGACGAGTTTTTTTTTGTCCCTCCCGAGTTAGCGCCTGAGTCGTCATACACCAAGCGAGCAGTTCTGTCCCAGATCGCAAGGCTGTTCGACCCCGCGGGGTGGTTGGGCCCATTCATTGTTCGGTCCAAGATCTTCATGCAAGAAATCTGGTTGCAGGACCTGGGATGGGACGATGAGCTTCCAAGCGAGATGCGCCAGCGCTGGCAAAGTTTCCTGCGGAGCTACTCCGCTCTCGACCAAATCCATATTCCAAGATGGGTCGGCTCCCGGCCAGCGGTAAAAGTCGAACATCATGGGTTCTGCGATGCATCCGAGAGGGCTTACGGTGCCGCCATCTACGTCCGCATTAAGGTTGACCTTTTGGTCGAGGTGCAGCTTCTCACAGCGAAAACGCGAGTCGCACCCGTGAAAACCGTGTCGCTCCCCCGGTTAGAGCTTTGCGGGGCAGTGCTTTTGTCCGAAATGGCGGCGGCTATCCTGCCGAATATGCCAACAGCAAGTACGAGCTGCTATTGCTGGACCGATTCCACCATAGTCCTCGCCTGGCTGGCAAAGCCCGCGTGTCACTGGACCACGTTCGTGGCCAACCGAGTGACTAGGATATCTCAAGCGACCGATATTGAGAAGTGGTGCCACGTTCCATCCGAACAGAACCCCGCGGACTTAGCCAGCAGAGGCGTGCCGTTACAGGAGTTGGTGGAGAACCAACTCTGGTGGCACGGACCAACTTGGCTGCAGAAGGGCCGAGATCAATGGCCGGCACCAGTTAATAACTCCCCCGTTATGACCTTAGAGCAGCGAACTGTAAAAGCCCATTTCGCACTCAACCCAGCCGAAGACTTCCTCGAACGATTCTCCAATCTGGAGAGAGCTCTACGAGTCCGTGCATATATCCTGCGCTTCACCAAGCGCTGCCGGAAGTTAGCCACCGCGCAAAAGGGCCATCTTACGAGCGGCGAAATTACCGAAGCTGAAAAAAATCTTATCCTAGAGACGCAGCGTAGAGAATACCCCGAGGAGTATCGCTGCCTAAGCGGTAAGCGGCCAACGCCAAGGTCAAGTTCTATCCTGAACATGAACCCTTTCCTAGACCGCCATGGGTTGATCAGAGCATGCGGCTCTGACTTCCTTGACGCGTTTAAGGACTCGGTGACTGATGCATATAGCCATCAGCGGGTTTCGTGGCGCTTCATCCCACCAGGAGCTCCACATATGGGAGGCCTATGGGAAGCCGGAGTGAAGAGTTTCAAAACTCTCTTCTACAAGGCCACGTCCACTCGGAGGTATACGTTTGAAGAGCTTTCTACGCTGCTCGCGAAGATTGAAGCGTGCCTCAATTCCAGGCCGCTCTCACCGATGTCCGATGATCCGACGGAGCTGCTAGCCCTCACTCCCGGGCACTTCCTTATTGGGGGGCCCTTAATGAGTACGGCCGAGCCCGAAATAAAGGGGAACCTTAATTCGATCATCAATCGGTGGCAGCATTTGAAGGCCCTCAACCAACAGTTCTGTCAAAGGTGGAAGGAGGAATACCTCAAGGAGCTCCACAAGCGGACTAAGTGGCAGACGCCGACGCCAAATCTGCAGGTTGGCGATATGGTGGTCATCAAGGAGGATAACCTGCCGTCCAACGAATGGCGGCTCGGAAGGATAACTTCCGTGTATCCCGGTGCCGACGACAGGGTCCGTGTGGTGGATATCCTTACTGCCCGCGGTACCCTCAAAAGACCGATTGTCAAGCTCGTTCTCCTGCCAGTAGAACCCCGTAGTTCTATCCAACAATAACGTGAATGTGCACTTGTCCCATTCACAGCTCCGTACTAATACTTCTTCGACTTCTCTATTCCATCCTAGTTCCATCCACATCCAGACATGGCCCCACGGATCCGCGCCAGCCGCACCACGGAGAGCCGGCGTGATCGAGGGATCAACTCGTACCGTTGCCGGGTCTGCCGAGGAATTCATCCGCTACGGACCTGTCACCATTTCCTTCGCCTGAGCCCTGAGAAGAGACTCCGAGCTGTCCTCATTAACAAATATTGCGGGAACTGCCTGGCCCACCAACACTCCGGCCAGGATTGTCGCAGTGGCGGGCTGTGCCGGGTGTGTGGCAAAAACCACCACACTCTACTCCACATACCCTCGTCTCGTCGTCCAGTCCGCTCGGCCTCAGGAGCATCGTCGCCATCTACAGCGCCCCACGTCAAACGCCGACCTCGGCGTCCAGCCCGCTCAGCCTCGGCTGCATCGTCGCCATCCACGTCGGCCCACGCCGACCGCCGCCCGCGCCTCCCCGTGAGCCGCCCCGTGGCAGGGCCCCCGGCACCATCCGTCGACTCACTTCTACAACATCGAAGCCTCATCATACTCCCGACGGCGCTGGTGGTCTTGGATACGGGTTCCAAAAACTTCGAGACGGCGGCGCTCATCGACCCATGCACGCCGGTGAGCTGTATTGACGACTCCTTGGCCAGCGCCTTCAAGTTGCCCACCACTTGTGTGGAAACGTTGGAAACGATGCTCAAGGTCGAGCCCCGTGTGCGCATCCGCACGCCTATCCGACAGCTGAGCGATTCCGTGCGGGCGCGTTTCGGTGACCTGAGGCTTGCCGATGAACAATTCCATCGACCGGCGACAATCTCGCTCATCTTGGGAGCAGATGTCTACCCGAAGGTGATCCAGCCCGGGTTCCTTGCGCGTGAGGACGGCCTGCCGGTGGCCCAGAGCACCGTTTTTGGATGGATCGTGTCGGGGGCGTGCACCCAGCCATAGGCCACCCCATTATACTTTGCAATCCTGCAAGGGGGGGGGAGGATGTTCAGGCCAGCAATAGACAGTTTCCGCGCACTGTGCCGGCTCCGCGCGCCTCGGTCCCGGCTCGCGCTCGCGCGCTCGGAGGGGCGCTCGGATCCACAATCCACGATCCACACGGCGCTCACCGCAGCATAAAGGCAGCATAAAGCATAGATTACCTCATGAGAGAGTCAGTTACGTTTTCATCCCCGCTTCAACCTGTCGACATACCGCGCGAATACCCAATAACTACATGAACAATATATATATATACACACAACGAAACCCATCGGCCTTTCCTTTCTGTGACGACTGCTAGGAGTTTATACTGGAACATACACCTCGCCGTTGGATAATTGATCCTCGATCCGCTCCACTACAATCATAATGCATCCGAATGCATATCAAAAATTGGTAAATAATGCCCAGAAACGCGATTTAATAAATATAACGTTTTTGCCTATTTTACATGATAAAAAAACTAGTGACTTTAATAAATGGATTAAAATACGTCAAGAATTGTGTTACTATCAATGTTCGGGCCAGCCGCTGGAGAATAACCGTAACTTTAACATTATTATTGTATGAGCATAGAGAGCCGCCTACATATGTTGTAAAACGTTGACTTTCTGCAGAGCTGCTGCGCTCTCTCGCTAAAGGGGCTCTCTGCCGCCGCCACTTCGGCAACTACTTTGATCTGCTGCCGCCACTTCGGCAGTCACTTTGATCTAACGCCGTCGTCTATAGTTTTTAGTTCTATGCTAACCCCTCTGCGCATTGGTTGCATATCGATCTCGCATAAAGTTCATCTGGCAATAGCAAGCAATCGGCTTCCGCTAAGCCACCAAGATTAAATACGAATTATAAAGTTTAACCCAAAATCTCTTTTTATTTTGAAATACATAGGTGCCAAAAAAGCTTGGCATCTCAAACATTGGTGACCCCCCGACGTGATATAAAACCATTGCTTAATCGCGTTCCGTTAAAACACTTATTAATTATACAATATTGTGTTGTTGGGTAGTTTAACTACCAACAAATACATTTGTGTGCACATTAAAAACAGTTTAAAGTGCAAATTCAGTGAGAGTGCGGCTGGAATATTTATAGACAAATTCCGGTACTTTAAGCGTCGAATCTCTCATTCTCTGCGCAGCTGCAGCCGCGGTTCTTGACTTTTCGTGTCTTGCATTCTCGCTCTCGCGTCTATACATCGTCGCTTAAGCGGTATTTCATTTTCCGTTGTTGTGTCGATTGCACGACGGTTAACATGGACAACGATCCAAATACAGGCGCGGGCGGAAATATTGTGGTGGCTGATTCCAGACTGAGTCTGTATAAACGTAAAAGTCAGTCATTATATGATCGATTGCACAGGCTTGGCGAATCCTTCGCGGGGAATAAAATCGACAAGCTGACCGCCGCGGAAGTCGAGGTGCGCCTTGATATGTTGGCAGAAATTCGAGCGGAATTTAATAAGGCCCATAATGAGTTGGAGGCTCTCGATCAAAACGAGATTGGGAGTGAGCTGCGCGAAATCTTCGATACTCTTTTCATATCGTTGAAAGCTGAGTTGCTGGCTGCTGTTGAAGTAAGCCAGTCACACGCCGCTGCCAATTCTACGACTCTGCCAAGCCATTCCGGACATAGTACCATCATCATGGCTCACAAGCAGCGACTTCCTGAGCTGAAGGTGCCGAAGTTTTCTGGTGGATACGTGGAGTTCTCGGATTTTATGGCAATGTTCAAATCGGTGATTGAAGCGGATGCGGATCTCAGTGACATCGAGAAATTCCAGCACCTTCGCTCTTGCCTCGCTGATGCGGCTTTGGATTCGGTTCGATCGTTGGAGCTCTCCAGTGCCAATTATCGTGCGGCTCTGGATATACTTAATAAACGCTTTAATAACAAAAGACTTGTTTTCCAGGCACACATCAAGAAGATTCTTGGGCTAAAGAGGGTAGACTCGCCTTCTGCTAAAAGGCTTCGGGAGTTTTCGGATGCAGTCAATTTACACATGCGAGCGTTGCAGACATTGGGAACTGCTGAGGAGATCTCGGGATTCATGGTTATCAACATGCTGCTGCAGAAGTTGGATTCGAAGACGCAAACCAAATGGGAGGAGCACACATCGTCGGATGCTATACCTACCGCAGAGGAATTCTTCGAATTCTTGCAGCAACGCTGCCAGAAAATGGAGCGATTGGAATATGCTACAGCGACACACGCTAGTAGCGATCAGGTGGGAAAAAACCATTCCTATACGCATGTTAAGAAAACGTTTGTAGCTTCCAACTCTTCCGCCGACCCGTCTGTATGCGTCTTTTGCCACTCAGCGGGCCATGGAATATACTCGTGCAAGATATTCGAAAATCTCTCACCGTTGCTGCGCCACAAAGAAGTGAAGAAGCTTTCCCTATGCTTCAATTGCCTAAAACCGGGGCACCGGACCCGCGCATGCAATAGTGGAAAATGTCGAGTATGCGGCGGTAGGCATCATAGTTTGTTGCACTTCGTTAGTATGCAGCCCACAACACAAGGCTGCCCAGGTATTACTCCTCCCGATCTGGCCGTTCAACCGGACACTCTTTCCGTTGCTCAAAATTCTGCTAGCAGCTCGTCTCTACCTTCGTCTACCTCTCTTGCTGCCCAAGGTCTTCACTCTGATGTCGTGCTTCTGGCTACAGCCGTGGTTCTCGTGAAGAATCGGTCTGGCGTTTTAGTTCCTTGTCGTGCCATCTTAGATTCAGGATCGCAGCTGCATCTCGTCACATCCAGGTTCGCCCAGCAGCTTCAGCTTAGGAGAACTCAATCGTCTGCACTTGTGTCTGGGCTGGGCGATACCAGCGTTTCTACTGAGGGATCCACCATAAGCATTTGTATGTATTCTCGCACCTCTGCTTACACAACTACGCTTACTGCTCTCATCGCCCCCACGATTACCGATTCTCAACCAAGTATGGCAGTAAATGTATCCGATTGGCGTATTCCATCTAACATTCAGCTCGCTGATCCTGCATTTTTCAATCCTCAACGGGTTGATCTTCTGATTGGTGCGAGCGTTTTTTATGATCTCCTCTGCGTAGGGCAAATCAAACTCACCGATGGACTGCCTCTTCTGCAGAAGACCCGGCTTGGGTGGATCGTATCTGGTGGTGGACAGAAGGTATCAAGCTCGGCGCTTTTGGCCACGCACAATTGTCCAGATTCGATAGCTGAGATGGAAGCAAGGTTGGATAAAACTCTTCGTATGTTTTGGGAAGTCGAGAATTGTGTGGAGGTTGGGTTGAATACCAAAGAAGAAGACGATTGTGAAGCACATTTCGTAAGCCACCTTTCACGGTTGCCATCCGGGGAGTATGCAGTTCGTCTGCCGCTAAACAACAATATTGATCGTTTAGGAGAATCTTATGCTCAGGCTTATCGACGGTTCATCAGTCTGGAGCGAAAACTGGAGCGTGATCCTACACTAAAGGAGCGGTATTCCGCCTTTATGAGGGAGTACATTGATTTGCATCATATGCACCAAGTCAACCCTGATTCCCGTAGCCTCTGCAAATATTTCTTGCCTCATCACTGTGTCCTAAAGGAGGACAGTACGACGACAAAACTCCGTGTCGTTTTCGATGGATCCGCAGCTACATCAACTGGATATTCTCTAAATGATGTGATGATGACAGGCCCTGTTATTCAGCCTGCATTGTTCAACATATTGATTCGCTTTCGAACATATCCAGTCGCTCTCACTGGGGACATTTGTAAAATGTACCGCTGCGTACGAGTGTCTCCACCCGACAATTTGTATCAGTGCATCCTATGGCGAGATTCCATCGAGTCCGAGGTTCAAGTCTACACATTAGACACCGTCACATACGGGACGAGGGCTGCATCATTTTTAGCGGTCCGCGCAATGCACCAGCTGGCCATCGACGAGGGTGAATCCTACCCTCTTGGCTCAGCTGCTCTGCGGCAGGAGTTTTACGTGGATGACCTCATTTCGGGCGGTAATTCGGTCGCACAGGTCATGGAAAAGATGGACCAAACATCAGCTTTACTGTCCCGTGGTAACTTTAGACTTAGGAAATGGTGCTCCAGTCACCAGGAAGTACTTGAGGGAACCCCTGAAGATGACATAGAGAAGTTCCTAAAGTTTAATGATGGAAGCGACATAGCCAAAACTCTCGGCTTAGCGTGGGACCCTGCTTCGGATCAGCTGCTTTTTGCCTTGTCCGCACTGGACACAACCTCAAAGCCATCAAAGCGGTCGGTTTTATCTACGATTGCGCGGTTCTACGACCCTCTTGGATTGATAAATCCAGTCATTGTCAGGTGCAAAATCTTCCTTCAGCAGCTTTGGAGAGAAAATTTGGATTGGGATGAAAGCCTACCCTCAGCGTTGCATTCAACTTGGATGGACTTGAGAAATAGTTTGGCAAGCATTTCTCGGATCTCATTTCCTCGCTTGGTTCTTCGTTCTAGTGTGGCTACAGAAGTTCACGGATTCTGTGATGCTAGCTTAGAAGCATATGGCGCTTGCGTGTATGTCGTGTCCAGGGAAGCCCAGTCTTCGAGCCACGTTTTGTGCTCAAAGTCGCGAGTGGCGCCGCTAAAGACTATATCGATTCCTAAGCTGGAATTAAGTGGAGCCCATTTGCTTGCAAAAATCATGCAGAATGTAAAGGACATGGGAATCTTTACAGGTCGGTTCTATTGCTGGTCGGATTCGTCAACAGCATTATCTTGGATTAGGGACGAGCCAGCTAAATTTCAAGTTTTCGTGGCAAATCGAGTGGCATCAATTCAGGAGTTGACGGCAGACATGGAATGGCGCTATGTTCCCACATCTTTAAATCCTGCTGATATTCTCTCGAGAGGCTCGCTTCCCAACCATCTTATCCAGTCAGAGCTATGGTTTCACGGCCCATCCTTTTTGCTATGCTCCAAGGATAAGTGGCCTGTATCTCCTACTAACAACATAGCAACTTTGGAGCTTCGCAAGAGAGGATTGCTAATCACGTCTCCACATGCCGATCTCACGTCCGGATGCAAATTTGCGAATTCATTCTTTCGCATGCAGCGCACATTCGCCTACATGCATAAATTTATACATCGTCTTAGGCATCCAGGACTCACCGTTTCTGATATTCGGCAAGGAACGCATCTTCTAATTCGACACATTCAGCTGGCAAATTTGTGGATGGACATAAAGGAGATTCGGCGCAATGGTCAAGTCATGAAATCCAGTTCTATTAGTTCGCTCAACCCGTTCATCGATCATTCTGGACTACTTAGAGTTGGAGGTCGTCTTGGCAACTCATCGCTAGGATTTGATGCTCAGCACCCGCTCATTTTGCCAAAGGGACATTCCATTACCTTTGCGCTGATAAGATATTATCATGAAAGAAACCTCCATGCCGGACCTCGCGCCTTGCTATCCAAAATTCGGCTGGAATATTGGCCCATTGGAGGTGTTAAGGCAGTGTCAAGGGTCGTCAGCAGATGTGTGAGATGCTTCAGGACTAGGCCGCGCATGGTCGAACACATCATGGGAGACCTACCTAAGGAACGTTTGGAAGGATCTCGAGCTTTTGAAGTCACTGGAGTAGATTACTGTGGACCTTTTTTCTACCGATCAGAAATCCGCACAAGGCCTCCGATCAAGTGCTACATTAGCGTATTCATCTGCTTCACTTCCAAGGCTATACACATGGAGCTCGTAAAGGATTTGACCACTGCATCGTTTCTAGGCGCACTAAAGCGTTTTACTTCCACTCGAGGAAGGCCAAGTCAAATTTGGTCGGACAATGCGACAAACTTCGTTGGGGCCAAGAACGAGCTCCTGGAGCTAAAGAAGCTCTGTCTGAGCGAACCGCATATGAAGGAGGTCCACGAATCCTGCTTGGCTGACTCGATCGACTGGCGTTTCATTCCACCTCGCTCTCCGCATTTTGGCGGGTTGTGGGAAGCGGCCGTGAAGACCGCAAAATATCACCTGTACCGCTCAGTTGGACCATCTGTGCTTAGCTTTGACGAGCTGCGCACTCTGATCTGTCAGATCACTGCAATTGTTAACTCTCGCCCTTTGCTCTCGCTTTCAGAAAATCCTGATGATTTAGACGTTTTGACTCCTGCTCATCTGCTGTTAGGCGTCCCCCATGAGCAAATCCTCGAGCCTGACCTAACGAAGCTGAACTACAATCGTCTGGATGGCTGGCAGCGGGTCACCCAACTACAGCAAATATTTTGGAGCCGTTGGCGCGAAGAGTATCTCACTCTGTTGCAAGAGCGCGCGAAGTGGCGTACCCCCGCGCAAAACATCTGCAAGAACGACCTCGTTCTGGTGAAGGACGAAAATCTTCCTCCAATGCGTTGGCCACTGGCTAGAGTGGTCGATGTCGTTTTGGGCAAGGACGGAGTGTGTCGCGTCGCTGACCTGAAGACATTCTCAGGAAACATCAGGAGGGCCGTCACTCGGCTATGTTTGCTGCCCCTTAAGGAATCTGTTGAGAGACTAGCTCCCAACGGGGGGAGTATGTTCGGGCCAGCCGCTGGAGAATAACCGTAACTTTAACATTATTATTGTATGAGCATAGAGAGCCGCCTACATATGTTGTAAAACGTTGACTTTCTGCAGAGCTGCTGCGCTCTCTCGCTAAAGGGGCTCTCTGCCGCCGCCACTTCGGCAACTACTTTGATCTGCTGCCGCCACTTCGGCAGTCACTTTGATCTAACGCCGTCGTCTATAGTTTTTAGTTCTATGCTAACCCCTCTGCGCATTGGTTGCATATCGATCTCGCATAAAGTTCATCTGGCAATAGCAAGCAATCGGCTTCCGCTAAGCCACCAAGATTAAATACGAATTATAAAGTTTAACCCAAAATCTCTTTTTATTTTGAAATACATAGGTGCCAAAAAAGCTTGGCATCTCAAACAATCAAAATAAAAAAAGAAATAAGACAATGGATATACGAACTACGCAGAACAAACGACTTTCATCACCTCAAAGCATTGGAATACAAACACAAGACGAGTCAGTTTGGTTAGATGTAAAACCTAACACGTCCATTCTTAACAATAAAAATAATGGGTCCTCAAAAAAGGAATCTTTCAACTCAAAACCTAATAAGCGTAAAGTTGAGGATACTTCATTTTTAGACACTCAAGCATCAAAAAAATCAGCATTGACTAAAGTGAAGCTTACTGATAAACAGCGAAAGCTAAGAGTAAAACTTAAGAGGTATAAAAGTAAATCAAATCCATTTCAAGACTTGAAATACGTAAGTGGACGAGAAAAGTTGATAAGGGCTGTTAGAAACAGTAAGGCCGTGCAAATTGGAAAGAACAAAATTAATTGGTTTTCCTATAATTAATAAACTGCAAAGAACGTAGAACTAAAAATGGTAAATGTAACAGAGTTTTTCGTGACATTACTTAGTAATGATTCGTTAAATGTATATCATGATAACGTTAAGTGTGCATTTACAAACATTGTAAATATTCCTGAAAACATGAAGTAGGGAAGTAGGAATTACAGACTTATATCTAAATAAATGTATAAAAAGCAGGCCTGAGAATACCTCAATCGCATCTGAAGAAACAACAGAATTCGTTAAACATTTCGATATGAAAATGAGTCAATAGAGTCTGAACAGTTTCAAAATGGTTTGATTTTTGTTTACACTGACATTATCAAACCAAGATGTGTTGGAAATAAAAGACCTCGATGTCTTCGAGTATTACATTATAATGGAAAAGAGCAACTTATACAATTCAACAATATTGAATATTATCCCATTGAAATATGGTCTCCAAAAGAAATTTCGATCTTAATTACCGATTCCAAAGGGTATAAAGTACCATTTGAATCTTCAGCAATTCCAATTTTTGTTACCCTTCACTTTAAAAAACGAAAAGAAATGCTATAAATAATACTGTAAAGATGGAAATTTATTCAGAGTAGAAATAACCATCATGACGAAATCTTATCAACAATATTATTTAAATCAGTGTGGAGGAGGGTTGAATCATATAGGAAGTCTTTATGTTTCACCCAGAGTTATCCAACAAGGTAGAGGAATTGGGAACTTTTTTAGTGGTCTTTTTAATTACATAAAACCACTATTCCTTTCGGGGATAAACGCTATTAAAAACCAAGCTTCTGAGACTGGAAAGGCAGTAATAAATGAGTTTGGTCGAAAACCTTTAAGAACTATTATCCAAGAACAAAGTAAAATTGCTTTGCAAAACCTGTCAAATAAAGCCATCAATAAGTTAACCCGATTCCAGAATGGGGCAGGTAAAAAGAATAAAAAGAGAAGGGCTAGGAAAAAACTATCTCATTTATCATCTAAAGAAGGAAGCAAACATACGCAGTCGAGAGCCAAAAAAAAAAATCAACAAAGAAATTAACTATAAGAGACATTTTTTCTAAATCAAAATGACCACAAATATTGAATGTATGAAAAGCGAATTGGATCTCTTTGAGGCATATCCTACACAAAGCTCTATTCTGAGAACAGAAGAAGTTTCATATAACCCCATAGCTTCGTTGGACAGTGCTTCTTCAATTGAATTCGTTTGCTTAGGAAATGGGGAAACATATCGAGACCTATCAAGTGTTTACTTAAGACTTGTTGTGCAACTAAGAAAAAGTGATAATACCAACATTGAAGGAAACGATGTTGGAGTAGTGAATAATATTTTGCATTCAATGTTTAGAAGTTCGTCCGTATATTTAAATAATATTTGGTTTCTCAGAGTGATAATAACTATCATTATAGATCGTATTTGCAAACGATTTTAAACTATGGCAGTGATGCCAGTGAAAGTCACTTAGCCACTCAAGGTTATTATCCTAAATATGGTAAATTATTATCTGGTAGATACGTTAACACCGATGGATCCATTATGCTCAAAAATATTTTTCAAAACAGTAATAAGGTTGAACTATTCGGAAAAGTTCATGGAGATATATTTAATCAACCAAAACTGCTTATAAATAATGTAGATTTGAGGATTACTTTTAACATTGAAAAAACAGCATTTTATTTAATGGAATCTGAAACTGAATCAAATCTTAAAACTATTCATGAACCACATAACTATTAATCCGAGCATTTTATTGGCTCATCATCATGTTTTACAAACTAAAAATGCCATTTATCCATACAGCAAAGTTCAAGTAAAATCATTTACAATATATCCAGGAAATAATACATTACCAATTGACAATGCAGTTATTGCACAGCTTCCCAATTTTTTGGTTTTTTGCATGGTAAAAAACAAATCATATTCTGGAAATCGGGAATTAAACCCCTTCCATTTTGAACATTTTAAAATTCAACGCTTTAATCTATTGGTTAATGGAGTACAAGTACCATCGCAGGCACTTGAGTTTAATTTCTCGAACTCTGAAAATGCTCAAAGCTCTAAAGGATATAATATGCTATTCAGATCAAGTGGAATAAAACATTATGATCGAGGCTTACAAATTACAAAGGAAATGTTTGATAAAAATAGTTTTATATTAGCATTTGACCTAACAGCAGACCATCACAATTCAACTGTATGCTCAAATTTAATATCACAAGGAGCCATCCGAATTGAAGGACGATTTTCGGAGCCTCTTACAGAAGCAGTTACTTGTCTGGTATACTGTGAATATGACTCAATGATTGATATTGATAAACATAGAAATATTCGTGTTCTATTGTAAAAATGAATACATTACAAATCGATAAGTTGCTTTCCAAGCATTCAAAATCAAAAAGAATTTTTAAAGGAGTTTATCCCTCTGATCAGCTGCCTCAAGTAATTTCGAAATATCCTGCTTTAATAATAGGAAATACAGATTCTTCAAGCTATTCAGGAACTCATTGGGTTGCTTTTTACTTTGAAAACAAATATTCAGCCGAATTTTTTGATTCATATGGACCATATCCTCAAAATAAAGAATTTTTAAAAATATTGGGGAAAAATTCCATAAAGTTTACATTTAATAAACAACCACTGCAAGGTTATTTTTCAAATACATGCGGTCATTACTGTATCCTATATGGAATATTTAAAAGCAGCAAAAAAACATTAAATTGTTTTTTAAAACAATTTAAGAAAAATGATTTTAACTATAATGATAAGTTAATAATAAAAATGTTTAAGAAAATTCGTTTAAAATAAAACACAATATTATTTCAGAGACATTTAAGATGTTTATTGAATTTTTGAGCTGGGATACATTCTTTTATTTAAGTTATAGTACTTTAACATTAGGTCTATAGCTTCTGCTTTCTTATTTGGTAGGGTATGACACAGGCATGTGTCAGGTCCGTCCGTTGCATCGTCATAACTCCAGGGGCATAGCATATAATGAAAGCCAAACTTGGAGTACTGAAGCTCCTTTTCCTCCAGATCTTCCAAAATGCTCATCAAATTTTCAAGAATTTGTACGTGCTCCTCGAAGATCATCTCCTCGAATTGCATTAAAAAAAGTTTTATTTGTTTGGCATGCATCTTGCAGCTGACTTCTTGAATCTATTACTGATAATGTTTCAAAGAGCAGGACTTTTTATATCCACGTCTTTGCTAGGTTTCCCTTATATTTTTCTTTACCCATGTATTGGAAATGATAAGTAGCCATCTCTTTTTTACATATGTGTGTATATTCTTAACCTTTTTCTTTATTTTTGTCTTTACATGTATGTAAGATTAATATTAAAGTATCGTTTATTAATAATGTTTTGATCGAAAAAGAGTACAAAGTGTTTGATTTAAGATGTGCAATTAATGATTCTGTTCTTCCGATTTTTTGTTCAACTTTCTGCTTCTACTTCCAACAACCGACTCCCATATCGATAACCCCTTATCGGCTAGGTCTTTTAAACATCGGTTAAGTCTGGTTATATCGGTTAGGTCTTATCGATGGTATCTTAAGTTCAAATGTTAATTTAGATGGGATAGTGTTAACTGCTTGATACACTGTCCTTTACATTCGGCCCTCCTGCTCATCTTCATCTGTCCCAGATGATAATATATCCTCGTTCTCTGAGAAAAAACGCCATAGCTTCATATTGTCACTGCTCGTTGCGGTGATGTTTGGCCCCTCGACTTGAGCAACCTTTCTGACGTCGTAGCGACCGTTCCGCTTTACCTTGGTGACTTCATATGGGCCTAGATACTCGCTGGACAACTTGCGTCCTGCGACGAACTGCGTCCTCTTGATCGCGACCATGTCTCCTAGTCTGTAGCCGTGCTCAGGTCGTCGTTTTTTATCATAATTGCGCTTGTACACCTCTTGCGCCTTCTCAATGTTTTGTTTCGCTTGGTCACGCAGTTCTTGGCGCTCGTTGTTAAACTGCGTAACCAACTCCTCGTTGAGAACCTCCAATAGTCGACTTTCAGCTTGTCTGTGCATCTTTGTCCCAAACATGACCTCGAATGGCGACGACTTCAACGTAGAATGCACATGCGAATTAATCGCCATCTGAACCTTTGGCACATGCTTGTACCACTTCGTTGACTCCTGAGCTGAGAGCTTTGCGATGATACCCAAAATTGAACGGTTCACCCGCTCAATCTGACCGTTGCCTCTCGCCACACCTGTCGTTGTACACACATGTTCGACTTTGTTCTCGTTGAGAAACTCGCTGAATGCGTTGTCGCTGACTATGCGCTTGGGAAAACCAAACACAAATGACCAATCTCTCAGCCTCTTCACAACTTCTTCGTGACCTGTTGACTTAGTTGGGAACAGCCACACAAACTTGGAGAATGCATCTACCACAGCAAAAATGTACTTGTATTGCTTGGCTGTCGCATCCATTGGTCCCAAATGATCAACGTGCAGCGTGTATAGTGGTGTGTCACCCTTGTCAATGCAATGAAGATAGCCTTCTTGTTTGCCCAACTTTTTGCTGAAAATTATACAACTGATACAATTAGTAATCAACTTATTTACTTTCCGTTCAAGGTGCGGAATCCAGTATTGCTGCTGAACTGAGTGCATTGTCTTCGCTGTGGAGAAATGACCAACTTCATGCGATCCTTGAATGATTTCCCTTTCCATCAGCCTTGGAACCACCAATACGTCATTGCCATTTACAGATTTGAAGAGAAGACCTCCTTTTAGCTTGTAGTCTTGATATGGGTGCTGCTTCAGGATCTCAACTGTGGCTTTGATGAAATCGTCATCCTGCTGTGCTTTCTTTATCCGAGCTGTTAGCTCCGTCGTCACGAACATGCATGTCTGCGGAAAACGACTGAGACAGTCCACGTGTCTCATTCTGTCCCCTGGGCGGTGTACTACTTTGAATGTAAAGTCCTCCATATACAGAATCCACTGGGAAACTTCTCTGGGTATATCTGCTTTCGTTGTTGTCTGCTTAAACGCCGCACAGTTAGTGGCAAGATCAAATTTGATCCCCAACAGGTAGTGACGAAACTTCTTGAGTGCGAGGTACGCAGCTTTGACCTCCAAATAGTAACTGTGACGTTTGGACTCAGCTTGTGTAGTCTTTTTACTCCAATAGTAAATCGGGCGGAAATTGCCATCAAACTGCTGCAACAAAACTGCTCCGAAACCTTCTTTGGATGCATCCATGTGGAGTTCCGTTGGCGCTTCTCGTGAGTATAAATGTAATACAGGTGCGATTACAAGCAGATTCTTTAAGGTTTGTAGCGACTGTTGCTCTGCTTCGCCAATGTTGAAAACTGCTTCCTTCCTGAGTAGATTCGTGAGCGGCCGGGCAACTTGTGCATAGCCAGGGATGAACTTTCTGAAAAAGCCTGTGAGTCCCAGAAATGCTTGAACTGCTTTAATGTCTTTGGGCGTAGCAAACCGACTGACAGCTGCTGTCTTCTCTTTGCCGGGCCAGATTCTCCCGTCCTCAATGATATGGCCCAGAAAGCTAATGCGTGGCTGCATGAAGCTACATTTCTTCCACTTGATCTTTAGGCCAAACTTCGCAGCTGTCTCCAGAACCAACTTCGTCTTCCTCATGCACACCTCGGGCGACGCGGCGTAAACAATTATGTCGTCCATATAAAGCTGCATAATGTCAGAGTTGATTAATTCTTGAAAAATATAGCTTACGAACCGAATGAACGCAGCTGGCGAGTTCTTGAATCCGAAAGGCGCTTTATTAAACTCGAATAATCCCTCCTTTGTGACGAAGGCCGTATACGACTTGCTTTGCTCTTCCATAGGCACATGGAAAAATCCGTTTTCAAGGTCCATTATGGTAAACCACTTAGCCGACTGCAGCTTTTCCAAGACTTCCTCCATGATCGGGACTGGGAAGCAGTCCAGCAATACCATGCTGTTTAACTTCCTGTAGTCTACGCAAACTCTAAGTGTACCATCTTTTTTCTTCACGACGACAACTCTGCTCGCTACATTTGAAGACGACTTGCGTACGATTCCTTGCTCGATCCATTCTTCGACTTGCTTCTTTACGGCACTGGCTTCGTCTGTCGATAAACGACTCGGTGAGTGATGAAACGGCTTGATTACTCCGTCGGGAACTATCTTCAGTTGAATTGGAGACTGCTTTGCAACTTCTGTGGGCATTTGGTAACTGTTTCTTATCATCTGTTCAACGTCTTTTCGATATTGCGGTGGAGCTACAAAGGATGAATCTTCAGTTACATTATATATAAGAGCATGCTCATCTGTTGGCACAGGATCTGCGTCATGCTTCAAGAACGTGTATCCTTGCATATCAGCGACGAAACGGAACTTTTTAATGAAATCATGCCCCAAAAGTGCGTCGAAATCAATCTGGCTACTGGGGACTACTAAAAACTTCTGTGTGGTCTGCAAGTTATCCACGGTAACTTCTGCATTAAAGTATCCAACAGGCTTTGTTGATATCTGACCCAGACCGCGCAACATAGTTGTGCACTTCAAAAGTTTAACGTTTTTCATGGTCTTCAACATACTCTCTTTGATTATGGTTACATCTGACCCTGTATCCACAAGACAGTCAACTACAATGCCGTTTATTTGAATTTCTTTCATGCGACTGCGATCCAAAATGACGCGAACTTTATCAACTTTATCAGCTTCATAAGGACAGTTACGCGAAATGTGACCATTCTGATTGCAGTTAAAACACTTCGTTTCGGCTTTGCAGTCTTTGCGTTTGTGTTCTCCTGATCCACAGTTATAGCAATATTCTTTTTTACCGCTTTGCCCACTTTGCTGCTTGAAACTCGTCTTATGCTGTTCGTTATTGCCCTTCTTCTCCAATATGTTCAAACGATCATAGATATCGAACTCTTCTTTCAAGGCCCTGAAGGTCTTACAGCGATACATGGCATACTTATACTCTTTTCTTATGTCCAGACCGTTCACAATATGGCTTATAACAGCAGCGTCTTCAACATGTCCGACTGCTGCTATTTTTCTCATCTGCAGCAAGTACTCGTGCATCGACTCACTACTCTTCCTCTTTCTTTCTTGCAGCAGCTTATGAATGTCTGCACTGTTATAGCTACATGTGAATTCATCCAATAATACGTTCTTGAGTTCCTCATAGGTGCACACGCATTCTGCTTCAAGGAAAAGCTTAGCTGCACCGGTCATTTTTCCTCTGGCCTGCACATACTTTTGCTTTTCAGTAAGCTCATATGCGTCGGCATTTTTTTCGAAAATCTCAAACCATTTTTCTATGGGAACCGATTTTCCATCACAATCGCTCACAACTTTTGTAAAATTATCTGGAGCGATCTTCATTTCTCGTTGCTCATCGCAAAGCACTTTCAAACTTAGCAACTTTATCATTTGATCAATCTTGTCCTCAGTATTCTTTTCCGCATTTTCTAAATCTTCCCTTCTTCCTTCTCTCTCTCTTTCCAGTGCAACGGCGGCGGTGTTTGCATCATTTTGCGGCTCTTTTCGACTTGTGTCTGTGTACCCGACGAGTGCTTGTCTTTTCTGTTTATAAGTGTGTATCACACACAACGTGTCTGTGCGTGTTTTTTCTGCTTAGGTATGTACTGCGCACGGACAAGGCGACGCTGCGACGCGACAATGAATTTCACAATTTTTCAACCGAATTAAACGACTGATCTTTTATTAAAATCCGTGTCTACTGTTATGCTCACAGAATTTTGATTGTTCAACTTAATGTTTATAGCCACCAACAACAACTTTACAACTTCATGTAGCTACAAACAACAACTTTAACAACTTTTCAACAATCCTCTTCTTGCATCAGCTTCTGCTTTCTTCTGTTTTTCTTTTTCACACACTCTGAGCTCTTTATTCGACCCGGACGAGCCCCCAAATGTAAGATTAATATTAAAGTATCGTTTATTAATAATGTTTTGATCGAAAAAGAGTACAAAGTGTTTGATTTAAGATGTGCAATTAATGATTCTGTTCTTCCGACTTTTTGTTCAACTTTCTGCTTCTACTTCCAACAACCGACTCCCATATCGATAACCCCTTATCGGCTAGGTCTTTTAAACATCGGTTAAGTCTGGTTATATCGGTTAGGTCTTATCGATGGTATCTTAAGTTCAAATGTTAATTTAGATGGGATAGTGTTAACTGCTTGATACACTGTCCTTTACATGTATAGTTGTCTCTTCTTCTCTTACATATATATAATGGGAACTCTTTATTTACTCTTTACATATAAATTGGAAATGGGCAGTGCTATATCTATTCATATCTTTTCCTTTATATATAAGATGTGAGCTTCCATGCTCCTTCAACATCTTAAAGGGTGTTTTTGTGGAAAATTTGGTCACATAACTTTTAGGTAAAAATATCCAAAGCGGTTCGTTGTCCTTATCAGTTAAATAAATGACTACTTTATTTCCAAATGATGTTTTTTTGATTTTACATCCATTGATCTTGTACTCAAATCCTATGCACAGGTCCTCAACCTTGGTGTATCCAACCGCCGGCTTTGTCTCGTTAAGTAATTCTAGGAAAGCCTAGGTATATATTTGATTAAGTGCTTATCATTTTCTATATAGAGATTTAAATATTCTTACATACCATTATAGTAATAGAAACTATTCAACCTACTAACGATTTTATACTAAATTATTTAAAAGATTGCATGATCTTTTATACTCTCATTAATTCAATTTTATACAAATGTGATCTGAGCAGATTGGTAGTTGAGTGATAATAAGTAAATGGTTTTAAAACTGTAATGGCCAGATGTCTCAAGTCTGATTGGTGGTTGAGTAATAAGGGATGAATTATGGATACACTGCTGTATATTGATTCAAATATTATATTTACATTTTGGGTCTTATATAACCGTCAACATGAAAAAATTATATAAACAGAACAAAATGCATAGAATTTTTGTTCATATGCTGATCACTTCCTATATAAGAACTGTAAGTTACTGAGATAGGTTAGTTCACTTTCACTTCGAAATGAGGACATTTCATTGCGAGTTGTGTTATTTAAAAACATCTTTTAGTTCCCGCAATGAACTGAAAAAACACACCTTAAAAATCCACAACTTTAGTTATTCAAAATCAAAATCATCATTTTATCGATGTTACTTATGTCCAGGAACTGAACTGTTTTGGTTGAGAATTGACTTCAATATGCATATTTTATTTAAGCATAACATGGAATTAAAGCGAAAAATATAATATTTATTTCAAAATGAAATAATCTGTGCGTTTTTAAATATAAATACCTTTACATAAATTTACCAACTAAGTATAATATGATGTGAAAATTACTCAATAAATTCATTCAAAATCATCATCTACCTGAAATCCACTTATTCTTTTTGTGTAATCCTCACGTGGAAGAAACCTGTTTCAAACGAATCCTATGATTCTCTTGTAATAAGAGGAAGTGAAATTCAACCAATCAAAAGTAAAACAGAAAACATTTAAAATAAATAGTGGTTAAATGTGCTATATTTATTATATATGTACATATGTATATATTATATTTAGAAAAATACATAAAATAATTTTACCGCAGCAATTAAGTCATCATCATCTTCGTCCCGAAGTAGTTCCTGGAGTTGAGATCTTTTATCATCATCCTGATTATCTACTAAATCGAAAATGTTGTCATCATCCGGGAAAATGTATGCTGGATTATCATTATTAGACGTTGCATTCCTTGGGTCGTCATCATCCCATTTAATGTCACTTAACCAGGTCAAGTTGCTCTCGAGATAGGTTTGGGTCTTAATCCCAAAAATCAAGGACAGGTCTACGGAGCTCGGCTGAGAGTCCAGATTTATGGTTGATTCCGGTTGGAAATCGATAAAAATGATTTCAAGGTCATCCATCGTTGTTGAAAGATTACTAGTTTATGTCCTAGCTGTTAGCTGTGAGTAGTTATTATATAGGCACTTTGCTATGGGACAGTGTTAGGTACACAAAGGAGGAATATAAATTATAGAGAAGGTAGAAAGGTTCAAGGGCATCGAAACCGTTTTTCAGGAAACACTTAAAAAATACCTCTAAACTATCACATTAGATTCATTTGCAAAATTCATTAATTCATTAATTTTTTTAAAACTGCTGTTCGTGGAGGGTTGACCCAATGTACTCAACGGATTGCAACAGCAAATAACAAATATTTAAATAATAAATTTAAGCCTACCGAACCATAAATTTCTTTCATATATTGACGCCAACAACTTATATGGATGGGCTATGAGTCAACCCCTTCCATTTTCTAATTTTAAATTTCTAAGTAACGATGAAATTTCATCTTTCAACGTTCTTAGCATATCGGCATCTAGTGATGTTGGATATATTTTAGAAGTAGATTTGCGATATCCTGATGATATTCATAATAAGCATAATAGTTTACCTTTTTGCCCGGAAAATAAGATTCCACCAGGAGGAAAGCAGACAAAACTGATAGCTGACTTAAGTGATAAACGAGGGGGAACGTTGTGAGTTGCTGCGGACACCGCAACTCTACAGTTATACCCGATACTAAGTCAGTATGGCTCTCCTCCGGCAGACGGCGCTAATATTAAACGAAACGACAAAGAGTGCGTGCGAGAGAGACAGAAAATCAGTCTGTGCGTGACGTCGGGCGCTGCGTAGCCACTGCAAATTGATTTGTTCCTGTTGGCTATAAAAATTATCTGATCTGATCCAGACTCAGCAATCTGATAGATATGGTCATTCTCTATGATTCTGCGTTTTTAGTTTCTTCGAATCTGCAATATTGTGGATGCAACAGATGAAACCATATATTGACCTCAATACATCTCTTAGAAAATTAGCTAGCAATGACTTTGAGATAAACTTTTACAAATTAATGGTTAATGCCGTTTACGGCAAAACAATTGAGAATGTAGAAAAACGTCGTGAGGTTGCATTAGTTAAGCATTATGATTCAAGACAAAACTCAGCAGGGTTTAGACAACGCATAGCAAGACATAATTTCCACAGTGTTGACATATTTGGAGATAATTTGGCTGCCATTGAATCAACTAAGTCCCGAATTTTTTATGATAAGCCCATATACATTGGAGTTAGTGTACTAGAACTTTCAAAATGGTTAATGTATGACTATTTCTATAATTTTCATTCTGTAAAATGTCCATCATCAAAAATACTCTATATGGATACAGATTCATTTATTATATCAGAAGAAGATTTTTATGATTTAATTAAATTCAATCCTAATCGCTTTGATACATCCAATTACCTAGCCTCAAACAGATTCGGTATCAATCTCGCTAATAACAAAGATCTTGGATTAATGAAAGACGAAAATGCAGGAAAAATAATGACGTCGTTTGCAGGATTAAAAGCGAAAGTATACTCATATTTAATTGCTAAAGGTGATAACACTGACTATAACGTAAAAAAGGTTAAAGGCGTAAAAAAGTCAGTAGTTAAACGATTAACTCATACTCATTATATTGAATGCATTAAACGCTCATCATCCTTATCATTGTCCGACATCATATGGCGTCTTTCCCTAGACGAAGGGTAACTTTCACCGCAAATTGAACAGTCAATAATCCTTAGGTCCATCGGAGTATCCAATCGAGGCCGTTTTGAAGCTCCTGACGTTGAAGGACCTTGAAGATCACTTGAATTAGATCCTTTGCTCATAAGAATCTCAAAAGCATTCCTAGGTCCCAAGCATGCTTCATAATGACTATCAAACTCTATTAAGTCGATGGACTTAGAGCAAAGGTCACACACCACATTATTACGCAAATCAGAGCATCTCTCATAATGAGATTGAAACTCTGAAAAGTCAACGGACTTATCACACATGTTGCACTTAACTTTTGATGCCATTTTAAGTTTTATTTATTTTTTATACCCGATACTCAAAATGAGTATTGGGGTATATTAGATTTGTGGTAAAAGTGGATGTGTGTAACGTCCAGAAGTAATCGTTTCCGACCCCATAAAGTATATATATTCTTGATCAGCATCAATAGCCGAGTCGATTGAGCCATGTCTGTCTGTCCGTCTGTCCGTCTGTCCGTCTGTCCGTCCGTCCGTCTGTCCGTCTGTCCGTCTGTCCGTCCCCTTCAGCGCCTAATGCTCAAAGACTATAAGAGCTAGAGCAACGATGTTTTGGATCCAGACTTCTGTGATATGTCACTGCTCCCAAAATATTTCAAAACTTTGCCCCGCCCACTTCCGCCCCCACAAAGGGCGAAAATCTGTGGCATCCACAATATTAAAGATACGAGAAAACAAAAAACGCAGAATCGTAGAGAATGACCATATCTTTTAGACTGCAGAATCTGAATTGGATCGTATTACTATTATAGCCAGCATCAAGAAAACAATTTCATTTTTTCTCGCCCTGTCTCTCTCTAACACACACGTAGCATAGGCGGCTTTGCTTAGAGTAAAACATTAGCGCCTAGATCTCAGAGACTATAAAAGCTAGAGCAACCAAATTTGGTATCCACACTCCTAATATATCGGACCGAGACGAGTTTGTTTCAAAATTTCGCCACACCCCCTTCCGCCCCCGCAAAGGATGCAAATCTGGGGATATTCACAAATCTCAGAGAATATTAAGGCTAGAGTAACCAAATTTAGTGTCCGTACTCCTGTTAGATCTCACTATAAAACGTATATCTCAAAATTTCGCCCCACCCCCTTCCGCCCCCACAAAGGACGAAAATCTGTTGCATCCACAATATTGCAGATTCGAGAAAACTAAAAACGGGGAATCATAGATAACGACCATATCTATCAGATTGCTGAATCTGGATCAGATCAGATAATTTTTGTAGCCAAAAGGAACAAATCAATTTGCAGTGGCTACGCAGCGCGTGACATCACGCTCAGACTGATTTTCTGTCTCTCTCGCACGCACTCTTTGTCGCGTCGTTTAATATTAGCGGCGTCTGCCGGAGGAGAGCCATACTGACTTAGTATCGGGTATAACCGTAGAGTTGCGGTGTCCGCAGCAACTCACAACGTTCCCCCTCGTTTTTTTTTGTATCGAACTAACCACTTTCACTATTGAAATAGGACTAAGGGTTTGCTTTTTAAATGGTATCTTTTTAGGCCCCCCCCCCCCCCCAAACACCTTCTTAATCTTTTATATCAAAAACAACAGTACCTGCTCACAAACCTGTTTCAAACGAATCCTATGATTCTCTTGTAATAAGAGGAAGTGAAATTCAACCAATCAAAAGTAAAACAGAAAACATTTAAAATAAATAGTGGTTAAATGTGTTATATTTATTATATATGTACATATGTATATATTATTTTTAGAAAAATACATAAAATATTCTTATTATATAAATATGTATTCGTACTATTAAAATTTCGCTCAGCTAATTTTACCGCAGCAATTAAGTCATCATCATCTTCGTTCCGAAGTAGTTCCTGGAGTTGAGATCTTTTATCATCATCCTGATTATCTACTAAATCGAAAATGTTGTCATCATCCGGGAAAATGTATGCTGGATTATCATTATTAGACGTTGCATTCCTTGGGTCATCGTCGTCATCATCCCATTTAATGTCACTTAACCAGGTCAAGTTGCTCTCGAGATAGGTTTGGGTCTTAATCCCAAAAATCAAGGACAGGTCTACGGAGCTCGGCTGAGAGTCCAGATTTATGGTTGATTCCGGTTGGAAATCGATAAAAATGATTTCAAGGTCATCCATCGTTGTTGAAAGATTACTAGTTTATGTCCTAGCTGTTAGCTGTGAGTAGTTATTATATAGGCACTTTGCTATGGGACAGTGTTAGGTACACAAAGGAGGAATATAAATTATAGAGAAAGTAGAAAGGTTCAAGGGCATCGAAACCGTTTTTCAGGAAACACTTAAAAAATACCTCTAAACTATCACATTAGATTCATTGCAAAGGGATGACCTACCTGTTTGAGGGTTGTTTGAATCGCAACACGGGACCAATCGTAAAAAGGAGGAGAGAGAATATAAATGAGCGAAGGATCGATTTGAGAGGATTTTACATGGTTGAGAAACAGGATTAAGATCGAAGTTAGTTCACATTATCACCGATAGGTGGCGCCACCAAGTAGTAAGGATAAGGGACGGCAGATATATATCTCCATTAATTTGTGTTCTCTTACCATTCAACCCTCTATACGGACATCTAGATACCCAGGTTTCCAACCTATGTTTTCTATAGGATGTAAATTTCAGAAACTTCACACATTTGTTTTCCCAATTCAATGTTTATAAAATATCCTATAAGTATTTATTTAACTTGACCAGTTAATAACATAGCAGAAATTGTTTCCCAATTCAATGTTAATAAAATGAGGAGCGCGACGGTAAAATGTCATAAGTTTGCATTTGGAAAGGTTCAGAAAAAGAAGATTAGTTGAACACCACAATAGTAGTTCACTTAGATCAAGTTGAAGGCGTGTGTGCAAATACCAATCAGAGTAAGAAAGACAGATTTTGACATCATCAGCATACATTAGTGTAGTAGAGTATGTTATAACTTGAGGAAGGTCATTCACAAATAAAATAAACAGAAGCGGGCCCAGATGACTTCCCTGTGGCACACCTGAAGTAACATTAACAGTATTTGACAACACGTTAGAAAACAAAACACGTTGAGTACGGTTAGAGAGATAGGACAAAATCCAATCTAGAAGATTCGTTGGGAAACCTAATAGAGAGAGCTTGTGAATAAGCAGAGCATGGTTCACAGAATCGAATGCCTTGCTGAAGTCAGTAAAAACTACATCCGTCTGCAAACCAATTTGAAAACCACGGTGGATTAGGTTAGAAAACTCAAGAAGGTTAGTCGATGTTGAACGATGTCTGAAAAAACCGTGTTGCGACGGAGATATCAAGCTGCAACAAAGATGTTGCAGTTGCCGGGTGACCAGGAACTCAAGAAGCTTCGGGATGGCGGAAAGCTTTGCGATACCACGATAGTTTTCAATGTTTGACCTTGAACCTTTTTTGTGAAGCGGAATGATATAGGACTCATTCCAAATTACTGGGAGACAAGACTGTTCCAAGGAGAGGTTGAAGAGAAAGGTCAAGGGTTTGCAAAGGGACTGAGCACAGTGTTTTAAGATGCAACTTGGTACCTTATCTGGACCCGCAGTAAACGATATGTCCATAGATGACAAACCTGCCAGAACAACGCTTTCCTCGAAAAAGGGCAGAAAAATGCTGTTAGCTTGAGGTAGCTGGTACGGATACGGAATGGATGCGTTGTAAATATGAGACGAGTACGTTGTTTGGAAAAAGTTAGCGAATAAATTTGCAATACCAACAGCAGAAGCTTCTGTTTTGTTCTGGTAATGAAGGGACGGAGGAAAAACGTTTGACTTGCGCTTAGAGTTAACGAACGAATAGAATTTTTTAGGATCACTACGAAAGTTACTACTACATTGTGAAAGGTAATGATTATAACACTGACTATTGACGGCAAGGAACAGAGAGCGAGCGGAGGAGTATAGAGCTAAGGCCAACGTGGAGCCCGACTTCTGGTACTTTTTATAGAGCCGGGATTTAATATTTTTTAAGTATGACAAATACTTGGAGAACCAGGGAGGCTTGGACGATACAGGTACAGTGATATCTGGAAAAAACGTATTTAGGGCGGAGTAAATAGAACTATAAAACGAGTTAACAGTTGCATCTATGTTCGGTAATGAATAAAGAAACGACCAATCAACCCGCGAGAGATGTAGATCTAAATCGATAAAGTTTGTTTTGCGAAAACACTTTATGTGACAAGGAGCCATGGAACTGTCAACACCTCCAGATTGTGTACACTCCAGTGATATCAACAAAGTTGGATGGTAAGGATCTTCAGGGAGAGATATTGGGCTTGCTCTAGATACCGTAGAAGTCTGTCCCTAATGTTTTTACGGCATTAATTTGGACAAGGGAAATATCCGTTAGCCCATTGATAAAGTCATTATGGCAATTGGGAAACAACAGGTTAGCGTCATCACAAGGCAGCCAAGAAAGAAATGGGAGGTTAAAGTCCCCCATGACAATAATTCGATCATGGCACCCTAATGCAGAAACAACAATATTAATTGCTGAGAGGTGGTATAAGTAAAGCTCAGCATCAGACCTGGGAGGAATGTAAGAGCAGGTTAAATAGAAAAATGCGGAGCCAACGCGAACTTTGACTGCAACAAATTCAATTCCGTGAATGTTATTAAATGGGAATAACTCAGATGAGAAAACAGATTTAACTGCAATCAGAACCCCACCTGCAAAAGATGGGCGGTCCATTCTATAAATAGTGTAACTATCAATGAAAATTTCATGATCATTGACAGAGGAGTTAAGCAAGGTTTCGGTAAACGCGATGGCATCGAAATCAAAGGACGCGCTATTAGTATGAATTTAACGCAATTTTCCCAGCAAACTGCGAACGTTCTGATAGTGCATGGAAAAATAGTACACCAGTTTTTTGGAGCATGTTCGGTAATTCTTGGATTCGAGTTCGAATCTTAGAGAAGGAACTCATGCACAATTGTATGCTCAGGCCATATTGACGGTTCTAGAGAACTGGATAGTAAAGAATCAGGGAGAAGAATTTTAAATGATGATATGTTGCGCTTATGTTTAAATGTAAATTTAGTCACAACTAAATCAACAGGCGAAGTGTTAAGTTTAGAGGAAAGATGTTGTTTAACATCCTCTGTTGTAGCCTCAGGAATAAAACGAGAAACAAATATTGCTTTCCGAGGGACCACTGCTCTAAGTTGAAGTCCCGAGCGAGATCGAGATGGTGGAGCCACTCCTAAAAGAGATCTCGGTCCAAGGGCAGAGGAATTGGCAGCAATGGTTGTAGCAGGAATTGGAGCAGAAATTGGATCAGGAATTGGCAAGACGTCGTCAGCAACCAGCACACCCGCACTAGGAGCACTCACCGCATCAGAAGTGACGGCCACATTGCTCGGTGTAAAGAACTCCGGAGCCACCGTTGGCGGATTTACAGACAACGGCGTGACATGACTACACGGAAATGCTGCCGATGGATGAAGGTGGGAGGCAGGCGTACCAATCGGATTAGGTTGCAAGAGATTGGTATCATTATGCGGAATTTTCCATCTAGGCGATTCGCTCAAGAGTTTGAGCCCAAGAAACTGTGATTCAAGGGCAAGAAAATTCTCGTTGAGAGCCACAAATTGTTTCCGGACATCCAGAAACCCAGTTCGAGTCTGTCTCATAAATGTGCGCATTTCGGCCTCAATCTCCCGACAAGCCAGACATGACCAAGACATGCCCATGCGTTTCGAGATCAGATCATTCAGCCGGCCAAAATTACCAGACAGCAGAGCGAGCCAGACAATCAGCTGCAGCAGCAATAATTCAAAGCAGATGATCCAACGAAGTGCAGAAAACGAGCAGTAAACTCACCAAAGCAGAGACACAAAAGAAAAGTCCACAGAGAGGGAGAGTATAGGCAATCCAGAGAGAGTGAGAGCAACAATGCGAGCAGCCCGCTTATGCTCACGAGAGTGTGTGGGCGATGCAATCGCCGATGCGCGAGAACAGTGCACACCGAAGAAGCGATAACGGAAAGCAGACTGAGCAAAAAAACAATAACAAATTGCCTGCACGAGTCCGATGCGTTACGATTGCAATATTGAATTTATATTAAACACTTGTTTACTGCAAAACTGGTGGTTAACACAAAGTAGAATCAAATTAAAGAGATGCGATAATATATCAAAACAAAGTCACAACAATGTTGTATGATATTTAGGCAAAGGGCGGAGAATGCGGGAGCAAGAAAAAATACAACCGGCTTAAGCAAGAGCTAGAAGCGAATGAGCATATTATCGTTTATTTATTTAGGTGGCTGGGAAATCCTAACCTTTTATGATTAGCTATTTGTCTAGGTCTAATCATACGATTTTGTATTTTAATTGAAATCGTACAGTCGGGAAAAGCTTCCAGGAACACCTGAACAACGTGAAAGAAGTTTTCGCACGACTGCGGAAGGCAAACCTACGGGTCAACACGGACAAGTGCGACTTCTTCCAACGCCGGATAAAATACCTGTGCCACATGATCAGCGAAGAAGGTATCCACATGGACCCGGACAAAATCGCAGCCGTAAGGATCCTGAGGCCGCCGACCAACCTGAAGGAGCTAAGACAATGCCTAGGCATGGCCGGGTGGTACCGCAGATTTGTACCAAACTTGCCACCGTAGTCCAACCAATGTCACTGCTGCTGAAGAAAGGGAAAGCATGGACATGGGGCCAAGAACAACAAGACGCCTTCGACGAGCTGAAAACACTGCTCACCACCGGTACTCGCCTGCCCAGACTTTAACGTCAAATTTTCCTTGCAGACGGACGCAAGCAACCTTGGAGTAGGCGCGGTCCTCACCCAAGAGATCGAAGGGAAAGAGCGGGTCATCGCATACGTCAGTCGACGCCTCAACAAGGCAGAAGAAAACTACTCGGCCACCGACAAGGAATGCCTCGCCGTCATCTGGTCGATCCGAAAACTGCGATGCTATCTCGAAGGCTACCGATTCGACGTCATAACCGGTCATCTCGCACTAAAGTGGCTAAATACCCTCGAGAGCCCTTACGGTAGGGTAGCAAGATGGGCTCTCGAACTACAGCAATACCAATACGACCAATACCAAACGGCCGGACGAGAGTACTCCGCGAATACCATGACGAACCAAAGGCAGGACACCTCGGCGTCCGGAAAACCATCCTGAGGACAACACAACGATACTACTGGCCAGGACTACACAGAGCCGTGCGACGGTACGTGCAGGGCTGCGTAAGCTGTCAGAAGTCAAAGCCACGCAGCGCAAGGCAGGGCAGGATGCTCACACGTAAAGCCGAAGAACCCTTCGCCACCCTGTGTGCAGACTTCGTCGGACCATTACCACGGTCCAAACACGGGAACACCATCTTACTGGTATTCTTCGACACTTTCTCCAAGTGGGTGGAACTGGTACCCCTCAAGAAAGCGACAACAGCAAACCTCGAACGAGCCTTCTGAGAACGAATACTGAGCAGCTTCGGCGTGCCGAAACTATTCGTCTGTGACAACGGAACCCAGTTCACCAGCCGATCATTCAGAACATTCATGCGAAGCGTAGGCGTGGAGCTGCAACACACAGCCCCGTATTGCCCCCGAGAAAACCCGACGGAGAGAGCCAATCGGACTGTGAAAACGACGATCGCCCAGTTCGTCGACGAATACGTCCCAGAATATATGGGATGAACTCCTACCCGAGATGACATTGGCGATCAACTCCAGCCACTCCGAGACGACCGGATTCAGCCCCGCCTTCCTCCTGCAAGGAAGAGAGCCCCGACTCCCCGGCGTCCTCTACGACGAAGTCACGCCCGGGACAGGGAGTACGCCAGAGACGGCCACCAGCAAAGCGACGAGGCTGAAAGAAGTATTCGCCATCGTCCGAAACAACATCCAGAGAGCCAGTCAAGAGCAAGGAGACATTACAACCTCCGCCGGCGACTATGGCGCCCCGCCGTCGGATCAATGGTACTACTACGCCAACACCACCTCTCGAACGCCGCCGAGGGCTTTGCGGCAAAGCTAGCCCCGAAGTTGGATGGCCCCTACCGGTTCAAGAGTTTTCCATCGCCAAACATCGCCAAATTACAACATTGCGAAAGCCGGAAACACAAAACCGCAAATATCAACGACCTGAGAGAGTTCCACGATCACGAGTCCGAAGAATCCATTGACCTACCTGAGAATGCTGACATCGACGAGGAAAGCAACGAGACATTAACCCGACGCCCCAACCACGGCACCACAGAGTCAGCAAAACCCGGGATACCCGACCAAAAGACAGCACCGGCGAAAAACGAGCCCGATGGCATAATACAATAATACAATGCAAGCGCGGCGAACCACGAGACCACCAATTAATCGAACAGCGCTGACGCCAGCGAGAGAAGTAACGTAACGCTCACGACCGCGCGCCCCACAAATCCGCTGACGAAGCGAAGAGAACGCGGAAACCCCAAAGCAGACCACAGAAGAAACCACAAGAGCCCGACCCACAAGTCCTCGTAACTCTCGCCGGGGAAGAAAGGGGAGGGTGTAACGAACCTAAACGGTTTCGATACAATCCGTCCCCCGACTTATAATGAGCGCATCGCACCACACCCCGCAACCAACGCCCCCTCTCCGCAAGCAACCACCGATCAACACGCGCCAACTCCATAACGCTGACCAAAGACATCTGGTCACGCGGACTTTTCCCCAATCCAGGCCAAGCCATCGGCCAAGTGCGGTCTTTCGGGTTCATCGACTGCGGAAAGTTGACGCCGCGAAAATCTGCGACGATCACCAAGAACGACAAAGTGCACCCCGACGCGGAAGTGCATTTTCAAACCCGCATACCCAGCAATACGGGCCTATAAAAAGACGGCGACGAGAACCAAAGAACAACTTACGCAGAAACCCGGCTCAGAGTACGGACGTTGTACCAAAACTTACGCAGAAAACCTGGTTCGGAGTACAGACGATGTACCCGGAACCTACAAGAAACACTGGCGACCAATTAAACTAAGTTCATTTAAAGTGCTAAGAATTATAATAAAGTGTCGAATTATCAAAGTAACACTCCATTATAGAGAATTGAACGCGAATACGATTGCGGATAAGTACCCGCTACCGTTGATATCTGACCAGATCAACAGACTGCGTGGCAGCAAATTCTTTTCAAGCTTGGATATGGCGAGTGGTTTCTATCAGGTACCCATACATTCGGACTCGATAGAACGCACAGCATTTGTAACACCTGAGGGTCAGTACGAGTTTCTGTCCATGCCGTTTGGCCTGAAAACGCATCATCTGTTTTTCAACGAGCAATAACACGAGCTTTGGGAGAACTGGCCTATTCGTATGCCATAGTTTAGATGATGTTCTGGATGTTGCCGGCACGAGGGAGGAGGCGTATGAAAGACTTGAAAAGGTGTTGAACGTACTAATTGAGGCCGGATTCTCATTTAATATAGCCAAATGTACATTTCTGAAACCAAGCGTAGAATATCTGGGGTTCAAAGTTGAAAATGGCGAATTAATGCCGAATCCGCGTAAGATAGAAGCGTTGGCTGCTCTGTCGCCACCACAGTCTGTGACCCAACTGAGACAGTTTATAGGGTTGTCATCCTACTTTCGGCAATTTGTTCCCAGATTCTCCGAGGAAATGAAACCATTATATTTTCTTACCTCTAAGAACAGCAAATTTGAGTGGGAACCAAAACATGAAAAGGTGCGACAGAAAATTATATCAACGCTAGTTAGCGACTCCGTTCTGATAATCTTCGATCCACAATACCCTGTTGAGTTGCATACCGATGCTAGTTCGATTGGCTATGGCGCCATATTGATGCACAAGGTAAATGGCACTACAGGAGCCGAATCAAAATACCACTCGTATGAGCTGGAAACACTAGCCGTGTTTAATGCCGTTAAACATTTTCGCCATTACCTACATGGCCGTGCTTTTGTAGTGTACACCGATTGCAATTCCTTAAAAGCTAGCCGCCATAAGATAGATTTGTCGCCTCGGGTACATCGCTGGTGGGCTTATCTGCAATCATTTGATTTTAGTGTGGAGTATAGAAAAGGAAATCATATGTCACATGTTGACTTTCTTTCACGCAATCCATTGTCGGTTGAAAAACGTGCGTATGCTGCGAATATACATAAATGAATTTCGGAACTAGCGGAAATAACGGATAATTGGCTTTTAGCAGAACAGCAGCGAGATCAAGAGTTAGCAGACGTAGTTTCGAATTTTCAAAATAATGAATTACAGGATGAGATTGCAAGGACATATGAATTGAGAGCGGGAAATATAGGAATATAGTAAATATAGGAAAATACAAAAAGATGGTCGAACCAGGTGCCCACCTGTAATATCTAGGGCGTTCAGATGGTCAGTCATCACGTACACGAAGCTATAATGCATTTGGACTGGGAGAAGACTTTAGATAAGGTTTACACACAGTATTGGTTTGAAAATATGACAAAATATGTGAGAAAGTTTGTGGAAAATTGCATTACATGTTAATTGGCAAAACCGGCCACGCATTCCATACGTGATAGTGCAAGTCGATGCATTCACCAAGTACGTGTATCTTTATCACAATTTGAATCTCGATATAGACAGACAGCTGCATTGAGGCAGTGAAGTCTGCCATATCCTTATTTGGTGTTCCCAATCGGATAATCGCAGATCAGGGCCGTAGTTTTGCGAGTAGTGATTTCCGACAGTTTTGCTCTGCACAAAATATTGATTTTCATCTAATAGCAACTGGCGCTAGTCGTGCGAATGGACAGGTAGAGCGCATTGCCATGAAGGCAATGTTGACGGCTGTGGAAACAAGTAAACGATCTTGGGAGGATGCGTTGAAAGATGTTCAGTTGGCTTTGGCTAGTCACTAAGGCTAGTCCATTGGAAATGTTGATTGGGAAAGAGGCGAGGCCATTGCGTATGATGCCATTGATAGAAGAAGAAAAGGTAGATGTAGAAAGTGTCAGAACTCGAGCGCGACGAAACATGATAGAAAATGCAGAATATGACAAACAAAGATTTGATAAAAAATTGTGAGGTTTGGCGTAGGCGACCATGTCTTGCTCAAGTGTGAGGAACGTCACCAAACGAAGTTGGATCCTAAATTTAAAGGTCCATTTGCGATAATTGAAGTTCTTGAAGGTGATCGATATATGTTAAAATCTTGATCAAGTAAGAGAACATTTAAGTATGCTCATGAACAATTACGAGCGTTGCCAAGTGAGCTAGTTGCGGCTTAAGTGGATCACCTGCTAGAGGGCATGGATGATAAAGAAGTACCATACACTCCGGCACCAGTGGGTGTGTTGAGATGAATCATACACCAGGGCTACGACTGCACCACGATGGTCAACCGATGGCACAAGTGTGGGCTAAGAGAGTCCAACATGGCCTGCGGCGCGGTTGATGTCGCGTGGCGGGGGTCATGAGGGTCAAGAGAGAGAGACCAGGACGCAAAATGTGCGTGAGAGCGTTGTATTGAGACAGCAAGAGCCTGAGAACGTGGTATGAAGGATATGTGAGTCACAATCATGAGAGAAGAGTGAGAGAGTGATGGTGCGATGGTACAATGCACTAAGATCCGAACGACCACTTTTGTTGGCCAAAACCTAATTTTTCAAAGTCAACACTGATACCTAGTTTTGATCGCTCTGCATTAGAAAAAGATCGACCATTAAATCTGCGTACCAGAAATTTCCATAGATGGCGCCACATTCGCAAAATCAGCTGTGCAACCCAACTGTTTTTTATACCCGATACTCAAAACGAGGGGGAACGTTGTGAGTTGCTGCGGACACCGCAACTCTACAGTTATACCCGATACTAAGTCAGTATGGCTCTCCTCCGGCAGCGCCGCTAATATTAAACGACACGACAAAGAGTGCGTGCGAGAGAGAGAAAATCAGTCTGTGCGTGACGTCGGGCGCTGCGTAGCCAATGCAAATTGATTTGTTCCTTTTGGCTACAAAAATTATCTGATCTGATCCAGATTCAGCAATCTGATAGATATGGTCATTATCTATGATTCTGCGTTTTTAGTTTTCTCAAATCTGCAATATTGTGGATGCAACAGATTTTCGTCCTTTGTGGGGGCGGATGGGGGTGGGGCGAAATTCTGAGATATACGTTTTATAGTGACATCTTAAAGGAGTGTGTGTACCAAATTTGGTTACTCTAGCCTTAATAGTCTCTGAGATTTGTGGTTGCCTCAGATTTTCGTCCTTTGCGGGGGCGGAAGGGGGTGTGGCGAAATTTGGACAGGAAACGGTCAAGGTCCGATATCACAGGAGTGTGGATACCAAATTTGGTTGCTCTGGCTTTTATAGGTTCTGAGATCCTTGAACTCATATTTTGCAATTGGCAAAACCGACCATGAAACCTGTGTGTTAGAGAGAGACAGAGCGAGAAAAAATGAAATTGTTTTCTTGATGCTGGCTATAATAATAATACGATCTAATTCAGATTCTGCAGTCTAAAAGATATGGTCATTCTCTACGATTCTGCGTTTTTAGTTTTCTCGTATCGTCGAAATTGTGGATGCCACAGATTTTCGCCCTTTGTGGGGGCGGAAGTGGGCGGGGCAAAGTTTTGAAATATTTTTGTAGCAGTGACATATCACAGAAGTCTGGATCCAAAACATCGTTGCTCTAGCTCTTATAGTCTTTGAGCATTAGGCGCTGAAGGGGACGGACAGACGGACAGACGGACAGACGGACGGACGGACAGACAGACAGGGCTCAATCGACTCGGCTATTGATGCTGATCAAGAATATATATACTTTATAGGGTCGGAAACGATTCCTTCTGGACGTTACACACATCCACTTTTACCACAAATCTAATATACCCCAATACTCATTTTGAGTATCGGGTATAATGAGTATTGGGGTATATTAGATTTGTGGTGAAAATGGATGTGTGTAACGTCCAGAAGGAATCGTTACCGACCCCATAAAGTATATATATTCTTGATCAGCATCAATAGCCGAGTCGATTGAGCCATGTCTGTCTGTCCGTTCGTCCGTCCGTCCGTCCGTCTGTCCGTCTGTCCGTCTGTCCGTCCCTATTAGCGCCTAGTGATCAAAGACTATAAGAGCTAGAGCAACGATGTTTTGGATCCAGACTTCTGTGATATGTCACTGCTACAAAAATATTTCAAAGCTTCGCCCCGCCCACTTCCGCCCCCACAAAGGACGAAAATCTGTGGCATCCACAATTTTAAAGATACGAGAAAACAAAACCGCAGAATCGTAGAGAATGACCATATCTTTTAGACTGCAGAATCTGAATTAGATCGTATTATTATTATAGCCAGCATCAAGAAAACAATTTCATTTTTTCTCGCTCTGTCTCTCTCTAACACACACGTAGTAGCATAGGCGGCTTTGCTTAGAGTAAAACATTTTCGCGTAGATCTCAGAGACTATAAAAGCTAGAGCAACCAAATTTGGTATCCAGACTCCTAATATATCGGACCGAGACGAGTTTGTTTCAAAATTTCGCCACACCCCCTTCCGCCCCCGCAAAGGATGCAAATCTGGGGATATTCACAAATCTCAGAGACTATTAAGGCTAGAGAAACCAAATTTAGTATCCGCACTCCTGTTAGATCTCGCTATCAAACGTATATCTCAAAATTTTGCCTTACCCCCTTCCGACCACCCAAAGGACGAAAATCTGTTGCATCCACTGTTAAGTTTCGCTTTATTCCATTTTGGTTTAGGTAATTGTCAAAAACGTTGGATATGTATTCTCGGCCATTGTCGCTTCGTAAAACCTTGACTTTTCTCCAAGTTTGGCACTCAACTTGACTTTTAAATTCTTTAAAAGCCTCGAAAACCTGATCTTTGGTTTTTAGGAAACTTACTGATACATATCTTAAACAATCATCAATAAATGTGGCGAAATATCGATTGCCTCCCATTGACTGCTTTTGCATTGGACCGCATACATCAGTATGTATTAAGTCTAGTACGCCCTTTGACCTGTTTGTGCTCGATTGAAATGGTTGCACGCAAATTTTATTTTTTGCATATGTTGCACACACTTGTTTTGGCTTGTATAGGCCCTTGAGACCTATTACCATGTCCTTATTAACCATTTCCTTTAATGCGTCAAAATGTACATGGCCGAACCTATTGTGCCATTTGAATGCATCTGCCTCAACATTTACAATGTTCATACACTTTTCCTGATTGTCCTGAACCATAAACAATCCATTTTCCAGATGTGCCTTTATAACTATTTTTCCGTTTTCAAAAATCATCGCTTGATTTTTCTCAAACACAACGTTTTTTCCATGTTTTAATAGTTTTGTGACCGATATAAAATTGTACTGCAAATCTGGTACCAAGATAACATTTTCCAGCGTAACGGATCTATCACCGAACTTTATTTGAACAGTTCCATGCCCTTCAGCAATAAGTGATTTACCGCCGGCTAAAAATACTTTTTGATTATCTTCCGTGAACGACACAAATTTTCCTTGTCACAACATAGATGCGCCGTTGCGCCACTGTCTATGCACCATGCATTTAACATCTGGTCATTTGGCTTAGCTAAATTTAGGATTGGTTCATATTTTTCTGGTTCCACTTTGGCATATTCGGATACGCAAAGCAGTGTACCCAATCTCTCCCCGCTTTTACTGTTTGCGCTCTTGTTGTTTGCTCCTTCCTGCTTGCTTTTAGCACGGCATTCCGATTTAAAATGCCCTTCCTTTCCGCACTTAAAACACTTTTTGCCCTTCTTAAAGTTTTTCTTAAAATTTTTGTTGTCATAACTGATGTGTAGTTCCGCGCTACTTGTAATTTCCTTGCTAATGCTATCTATCTAAGCCTATTCGCTTCTTCAGAAATTTTTATACCCGATACTCAAAATGAGTATTGGGGTATATTAGATTTGTGGTAAAAGTGGATGTGTGTAACGTCCAGAAGGAATCGTTTCCGACCCCATAAAGTATATATATTCTTGATCAGCATCAATAGCCGAGTCGATTGAGCCCTGTCTGTCTGTCCGTCCGTCCGTCTGTCCGTCTGTCCGTCTGTCCGTCCCCTTCAGCGCCTAATGCTCAAAGACTATAAGAGCTAGAACAACGATGTTTTGGATCCAGACTTCTGTGATATGTCACTGCTCCAAAAATATTTCAAAACTTTGCCCCGCCCACTTCCGCCCCCACAAAGGGCGAAAATCTGTGGCATCCACAATTTCGACGATACGAGAAAACTAAAAACGCAGAATCGTAGAAGATGACTATATCTTCTAGAGTGCAAAATCTGAACCAGATCGTATAATTATTATAGCCAGAATCACGAAAACAATTTCACTCTTTCCCGCTCTGTCTCACTCTAACACACAGGTTTCATGGTCGGTTTTGCCAATTGCAAAATATGAGTTCAAGGATCTCAGAACCTATAAAAGCCAGAGCAACCAAATTTGGTATCCACACTCCTGTGATATCGAACCTTGACCGTTTCATGTCCAAATTTCGCCACACCCCCTTCCGCCCCCGCAAAGGACGAAAATCTGAGGCAACCACAAATCTCAGAGACTATTAAGGCTAGAGTAACCAAATTTGGTACACACACTCTTTTAAGATGTCACTATAAAACGTATATCTCAGAATTTCGCCCCACCCCCATCCGCCCCCACAAAGGACAAAAATCTGTTGCATCCACAATATTGCAGATTTGAGAAAACTAAAAACGCAGAATCATAGATAATGACCATATCTATTAGATTGCTGAATCTGGATCAGATCAGATCATTTTTATAGCCAAAAGGAACAAATCAATTTGCAGTGGCTACGCAGCGCCCGACGTCACGCTCAGACTGATTTTCTGTCTCTCTCGCACGCACTCTTTGTCGTGTCGTTAAATATTAGCGGCGTCTGCCGGAGGAGAGCCATACTGACTTAGTATCGGGTATAACTCTAGAGTTGCGGTGTCCGCAGCAACTCCCAACGTTCCCCATCGTTTTTATAGTAAGCACGTGAAGGGAAAAAGTGCCAAATTAATAACCATTTTAGATCTCTCAAAAATTGAAAAGCGCCAAGACGTGATTAAATTTTTTTGATGAATCTTAATCTGTCGTGTTCTTACTACGTGTTTTGAGTTTTTAACTGTCTCTAGTAGTTGTGATGTCTTTTGTAATTGAAGCTTAAAGTGATGCCTTCAACATGTGGCAACTTGTAATGAAAACTAATTTTTGAAAAGGTGTACAATGAGAGTCCTACCTAGTCCCACCCTGAAACCTTTTCTGTGTCGTAGATTAATAAATTCTTTTTGAAATGCCACTTTTTACCACAATTCTTGGAATTTGGATTAATAGAGCATAACCTCAAATTCGAAAATGCAGATTTGTTTGTCGTATGGAATTCAGAGAAGGGTAAAATTATCAATTATTTGAAAACGGATCTTAAGGCGACAAATCATATGAAATTAATAAATCGTTTGAAGATAACAAAAAGAAAATTTGTTATCGTTTGGCAACATACCGGAACAAATGCCGGTAAAATTCAAAGATGTTGCAACGAAAATATGTGGATTGGCCACAAGCCTTTATTTCACTACTTTTATCTTTATGCCCAGAGAATGCTAACGAAGATCGTAAGGCTGTACAGGACCCAGTCGGAAAGCCGGCACATATCTCACCTAACGAGGCGTTAACCTTGCTTCTAGACAAGGATTTCGGCAACGATTAAACCTTTAAACGATTTTATTTTTATTTAAATCAAAATTTTTTTTAGTCGTGCAACGTTGTTTTTATACCCGATACTCAAAATGAGTATTGGGGTATATTAGATTTGTGGTAAAAGTGGATGTGTGTAACGTCCAGAAGGAATCGTTTCCGACCCTATAAAGTATATATATTCTTGATCAGCATCAATAGCCGAGTCGATTGAGCCCTGTCTGTCTGTCCGTCCGTCCGTCTGTCCGTCTGTCCGTCTGTCCGTCCCCTTCAGCGCCTAATGCTCAAAGACTATAAGAGCTAGAGCAACGATGTTTTGGATCCAGACTTCTGTGATATGTCACTGCTCCAAAAATATTTCAAAACTTTGCCCCGCCCACTTCCGCCCCACAAAGGGCGAAAATCTGTGGCATCCACAATTTCGACGATACGAGAAAACTAAAAACGCAGAATCGTAGAAGATGACTATATCTTCTAGAGTGCAAAATCTGAACCAGATCGTATAATTATTACAGCCAGAATCACGAAAACAATTTCACTCTTTCTCGCTCTGTCTCACTCTAACACACAGGTTTCATGGTCGGTTTTGCCAATTGCAAAATATGAGTTCAAGGATCTCAGAACCTATAAAAGCCAGAGCAACCAAATTTGGTATCCACACTCCTGTGATATCGGACCTTGACCGTTTCCTGTCCAAATTTCGCCACACCCCCTTCCGCCCCCGCAAAGGACGAAAATCTGAGGCAACCACAAATCTCAGAGACTATTAAGGCTAGAGTAACCAAATTTGGTGCACACACTCCTTTAAAATGTCACTATAAAACGTATATCTCAGAATTTCGCCCCACCCCCATCCGCCCCCACAAAGGACGAAAATCTGTTGCATCCACAATATTGCAGATTTGAGAAAACTAAAAACGCAGAATCATAGATAATGACCATATCTATTAGATTGCTGAATCTGGATCAGATCAGATCATTTTTATAGCCAAAAGGAACAAATCAATTTGCAGTGGCTACGCAGCGCCCGACGTCACGCTCAGACTGATTTTCTGTCTCTCTCGCACGCACTCTTTGTCGTGTCGTTGAATATTAGCGCCATCTGCCGGAGGAGAGCCATACTGACTTAGTATCGGGTATAACTGTAGAGTTGCGGTGTCCGCAGCAACTCACAACGTTCCCCCTCGTTATTTTTAGCATGCTCAAGCTCGGCAAATCATCTCGCGTCTCAATCGCAACAAAAAAACTTTCATACGATTTAGGCAAACCATTTAGCAATACAACTGATAAGATCTTTTCATCAACCTTTATGTTGACCTCTGCTAAAGCCTCGTGTACCACCTGGAATTTCCGCAAATATTCCTGTGTACTTATACCATCCGACATTTTTAACGTCAACAATTGTTTAATTAAAAGCACTACCCTTGCTGGTCCGCTTGGCCTGTGAATTTTATTTAGCTTTTGCCATGCCTGTGACGACGATACACACTTTTTATACCCGATACTCAAAATGAGTATTGGGGTATATTAGATTTGTGGTAAAAGTGGATGTGTGTAACGTCCAGAAGGAATCGTTTCCGACCCTATAAAGTATATATATTCTTGATCAGCATCAATAGCCGAGTCGATTGAGCCCTGTCTGTCTGTCCGTCCGTCCGTCTGTCCGTCTGTCCGTCCCCTTCAGCGCCTAATGCTCAAAGACTATAAGAGCTAGAACAACGATGTTTTGGATCCAGACTTCTGTGATATGTCACTGCTCCAAAAATATTTCAAAACTTTGCCCCACCCCCATCCGCCCCCACAAAGGACGAAAATCTGTTGCATCCACAATATTGCAGATTTGAGAAAACTAAAAACGCAGAATCATAGATAATGACCATATCTATTAGATTGCTGAATCTGGATCAGATCAGATCATTTTTATAGCCAAAAGGAACAAATCAATTTGCAGTGGCTACGCAGCGCCCGACGTCACGCTCAGACTGATTTTCTGTCTCTCTCGCACGCACTCTTTGTCGTGTCGTTGAATATTAGCGCCATCTGCCGGAGGAGAGCCATACTGACTTAGTATCGGGTATAACTGTAGAGTTGCGGTGTCCGCAGCAACTCACAACGTTCCCCCTCGTTATTTTTAGCATGCTCAAGCTCGGCAAATCATCTCGCGTCTCAATCGCAACAAAAAAACTTTCATACGATTTAGGCAAACCATTTAGCAATACAACTGATAAGATCTTTTCATCAACCTTTATGTTGACCTCTGCTAAAGCCTCGTGTACCACCTGGAATTTCCGCAAATATTCCTGTGTACTTATACCATCCGACATTTTTAACGTCAACAATTGTTTAATTAAAAGCACTACCCTTGCTGGTCCGCTTGGCCTGTGAATTTTATTTAGCTTTTGCCATGCCTGTGACGACGATACACACTTTTTATACCCGATACTCAAAATGAGTATTGGGGTATATTAGATTTGTGGTAAAAGTGGATGTGTGTAACGTCCAGAAGGAATCGTTTCCGACCCTATAAAGTATATATATTCTTGATCAGCATCAATAGCCGAGTCGATTGAGCCCTGTCTGTCTGTCCGTCCGTCCGTCTGTCCGTCTGTCCGTCCCCTTCAGCGCCTAATGCTCAAAGACTATAAGAGCTAGAACAACGATGTTTTGGATCCAGACTTCTGTGATATGTCACTGCTCCAAAAATATTTCAAAACTTTGCCCCGCCCACTTCCGCCCCCACAAAGGGCGAAAATCTGTGGCATCCACAATTTCGACGATACGAGAAAACTAAAAACGCAGAATCGTAGAAGATGACTATATCTTCTAGAGTGCAAAATCTGAACCAGATCGTATAATTATTACAGCCTGAATCACGAAAACAATTTCACTCTTTCTCGCTCTGTCTCACTCTAACACACAGGTTTCATGGTCGGTTTTGCCAATTGCAAAATATGAGTTCAAGGATCTCAGAACCTATAAAAGCCAGAGCAACCAAATTTGGTATCCACACTCCTGTGATATCGGACCTTGACCGTTTCCTGTCCAAATTTCGCCACACCCCCTTCCGCTCCCGCAAAGGACGAAAATCTGAGGCAACCACAAATCTCAGAGACTATTAAGGCTAGAGTAACCAAATTTGGTACACACACTCTTTTAAGATGTCACTATAAAACGTATATCTCAGAATTTCGCCCCACCCCCATCCGCCCCCACAAAGGACAAAAATCTGTTGCATCCACAATATTGCAGATTTGAGAAAACTAAAAACGCAGAATCATAGATAATGACCATATCTATTAGATTGCTGAATCTGGATCAGATCAGATCATTTTTATAGCCAAAAGGAACAAATCAATTTGCAGTGGCTACGCAGCGCCCGACGTCACGCTCAGACTGATTTTCTGTCTCTCTCGCACGCACTCTTTGTCGTGTCGTTAAATATTAGCGGCGTCTGCCGGAGGAGAGCCATACTGACTTAGTATCGGGTATAACTCTAGAGTTGCGGTGTCCGCAGCAACTCCCAACGTTCCCCATCGTTTTTATAGTAAGCACGTGAAGGGAAAAAGTGCCAAATTAATAACCATTTTAGATCTCTCAAAAATTGAAAAGCGCCAAGACGTGATTAAATTTTTTTGATGAATCTTAATCTGTCGTGTTCTTACTACGTGTTTTGAGTTTTTAACTGTCTCTAGTAGTTGTGATGTCTTTTGTAATTGAAGCTTAAAGTGATGCCTTCAACATGTGGCAACTTGTAATGAAAACTAATTTTTGAAAAGGTGTACAATGAGAGTCCTACCTAGTCCCACCCTGAAACCTTTTCTGTGTCGTAGATTAATAAATTCTTTTTGAAATGCCACTTTTTACCACAATTCTTGGAATTTGGATTAATAGAGCATAACCTCAAATTCGAAAATGCAGATTTGTTTGTCGTATGGAATTCAGAGAAGGGTAAAATTATCAATTATTTGAAAACGGATCTTAAGGCGACAAATCATATGAAATTAATAAATCGTTTGAAGATAACAAAAAGAAAATTTGTTATCGTTTGGCAACATACCGGAACAAATGCCGGTAAAATTCAAAGATGTTGCAACGAAAATATGTGGATTGGCCACAAGCCTTTATTTCACTACTTTTATCTTTATGCCCAGAGAATGCTAACGAAGATCGTAAGGCTGTACAGGACCCAGTCGGAAAGCCGGCACATATCTCACCTAACGAGGCGTTAACCTTGCTTCTAGACAAGGATTTCGGCAACGATTAAACCTTTAAACGATTTTATTTTTATTTAAATCAAAATTTTTTTTAGTCGTGCAACGTTGTTTTTATACCCGATACTCAAAATGAGTATTGGGGTATATTAGATTTGTGGTAAAAGTGGATGTGTGTAACGTCCAGAAGGAATCGTTTCCGACCCTATAAAGTATATATATTCTTGATCAGCATCAATAGCCGAGTCGATTGAGCCCTGTCTGTCTGTCCGTCCGTCCGTCTGTCCGTCTGTCCGTCTGTCCGTCCCCTTCAGCGCCTAATGCTCAAAGACTATAAGAGCTAGAGCAACGATGTTTTGGATCCAGACTTCTGTGATATGTCACTGCTCCAAAAATATTTCAAAACTTTGCCCCGCCCACTTCCGCCCC
>NW_020825516.1:0-102201 GCF_003286085.1 Drosophila persimilis
CGCGCCTTGTTCTTTCTCTTCTTTCTCTTTTTGTTGTTGTGCTCTCCCAATAAAATTACATTTACAGCAATTATAGCAAGCGGATCGTCTTCGACAAAAGCGCTTTTGGAGATGGATGGCACGTAAGTGAAAGAATATTGCTTTACTCTAAATAAATTGCATGCATGAGCGTGAGAGAAGGAGAGGTATAGGAAAGAAGGAAGGGGAGAGGTAAAACAGTTGGGCAGATCCACATGCCGGAAGAGATAGCAAGAACAGTAACCATGGGTTTTTTTGTTGTTGTCACAAATGCTCTGTTAAATTTGTATGCCAGTTTAGCGGCTACCTCCTATATACATATACTGTTTTTTTATTATATACACATTTAATTCTTTTTTTTCTATTTAGTTATAATTCTTCTACTTTAATTATTATTAGTATTATTTTAATTTCAACCTGGAATATTCTCGAATCCTGTTGTTAGCTAAATAGTTATTGAGTCAATTGGGAGTTTAAGTAGAGTAGGGAAATGCCCCTGTGTCAAGTAATAATAAGTTTTAAAATGAAATCGATAATGAACCTAAATTATTTTAGGGCGCCATGCCGAGTGGATTATGGAAATGAAGTGAGTCTGGGGGTTTTAGGGATCATCGGCCACTAATATGGCTTTGCGGCCCAGATGGTCAAGGTAGGTGGGCAAAACGCTGCTACACCTACAGCTACTCAGCAGCACAACCCGTACTTCAGCATGTTCTGTTTTCTTTGCAGAGCAACCTCTATGTGTGCATAGCTTGTCACTCTTGGTAGTTTCTTTTCTGTATGTCCAGTCCGATCGATCATGTGTTAGGGAGGAAAACAGCACGCGAAATCAATATTATTATATGTATCCAATGCGAGCAGGTAGCACAGTGGTAAATCCTCACCCCCCCCTTGCCGACGACAAATAGAAGCCGGAACCAGCGCGTGCTCCTCTGGTCGCTACAATAAGATCAGCTCGTTGTGATAGCGTATCGCTATACGTTGTATGCTACAGTTCTAACTTATAGATATATTATAATCTTATTTGGCGCCCAACGTGGGGCCCGAAGCAGCTATCCTGGCTGACCCCAACCGATAGTCTTCATTCTTATCAATTACATCTGATAATATAGTTCCTAACACTTGTTCGATTGGTTCTCGGTTCCTTGTTCTGTTAATGGTTAGAGCTCTATGGAGATAGCTAAAGCTTAAAATTGCTTTACTACCTGGACTCCACTAAAACAGTTAACTCATGTGCTTTATGGAGAGTTTCTGGAAGCGTTATAACTTTAAATGGTTATAACTCCAAAATTTAATAGTATAAAGTCATTAGAATCCTTGGGTGGATTGTTCATACTGCATAGTAGGCGTTGCTTATTGGTTACACGTGGAGTCAAGACCTACGGCCATCCCGTTTACCTTGCTTGAGGACAATCATACCTATCAGTTGCCTTTGGAATCGTGATACCTTCTCAGGAAAGTTCACTCCTATGTAACATATCTCCCTTCCTTCTTTGCTTCCTTTGTGTTTTCACTTATGTATACTTCCTAATATTGTTTGCTGGAGCTTAGTGAGTTACAGCGTAGCCGCCACTGGCGGAAAATAATATTTTATCGTGTACTCTTTTCGTTTTCTATTCTAATCTGTACTATATTGACAAGCTCACATTAGAACAGCTGATTAAGACCGTCACAACCATATGAAACGATAGCATGGCAACCAAACAGTTTATACAAATTCCTTCTTTTATACAATTTTTTTCTTAGCGTTATACAAAATTAATTTAATTAAGCGAGTCAAGAGCAATGCCGGTTAAACGAAGCCCTGAAAATTGATTAACCTAAAAGACATTGAACGTCCCACAACTTCGAACCAAAGAGCACCGTCTATTTCTCACTCACTGACTACCAGATCGAAAACCAAACCAGTCGAAACTGCAACCATGCCTGACCCTCCACCAGATCAGGAGAATTTAGATGCTTCCACGCCGACTACGAGCAATAGAGCGGCAAGTGATGTTTTGTACACGGTGATGGCAGGCACAATTTCAGCAGAAATGGCAAAGCAAACTCTAGCCATGAGTGCAGCAATGGCACAACTAACAGAAAAACTTTCCCAAGCTATTAGTACAGGTTTACAAGCAGCTTCGACAGCTTCCTCTAGAGAGAGGTCCCCAATCCGTATAGAACAGTTGTCATCAGGGACACACGTTGAGCAGCATAATATACAGCCTTTATTGCCCAATTCACACTCGCAGGCAGCTTCGGATCAGACACGGGATTATGGTCAAATCTTTAGTCAGGCGCCACTGCCGGGTGAGGTACGTCCGGATCGTATAAGTCAAATAATGGCAAATTGGAAGCTGAGATTCAATGGCAAGGATTCTATGTCTATAGATGACTTCATTTATAGAATCGAAGCCTTAACCCACCAAACGATGAATGGGAACTTCGAACTAGTAGCCCGAAACTCGAACAATTTATTTGAGGGTAAGGCTAGTGAGTGGTATTGGAGATACCACAAAAGTGTGTCCCAAATTCGCTGGCATGACTTATGTGTAGCGTTAAGGGGTCAATTCAAAGATTCACGCACGGATCACATAATCCGGACGGAAATCGAAGATCGTAAACAGCTCGTAAATGAGTCGTTCGATGATTTTTACAGTGTGATCGCCTCTTTGGCAGATCGGCTCACACAGCCCATGTCGGAGCAATCTTTGTTAGAGACTCTAAGAGCAAATCTTCTTACTGAGGTTCAGCGAGAAATATTATATGAGCCAGCTTCCACCATTGCTCAGTTAAGACATCTGGTGCGAACACGCGAAATTTTTATGCGGACAGTCTACAAACCTTCAGTGGCGATACCGAAACCCAAATATCGCAACATTAGTGCGTTGGGACATCAAACAGACCACATTTCCGAATCCGATAGTTCTGATATTGAAGAGGTAGAGGTAGCTGCCATTGAAGCTTCCTGTTGGAATTGCGGGGCGAAGGGCCACCGTTATCAGGAGTGTCTAGCAGAACGGCGAGTCTTCTGCTTTGGTTGTGGATTGGCTGACACGTATAAGCCAAACTGCCGCCGTTGCAGCTCGAATGCCACAAAAAACTTAGCAGCGCGTGCACAACCGAAAAGTGCACGCAAACAAGTTGTCTCGAGGGGGACGAATACAGATTAGATGAGACTCCAAAATTGCTACATAACTTATTACCGGCCGCGTCATATCACCCTGACTTACAGCAATCCATTAATTATTCCACTCCCGGCAAAAGTAGCACTCGTTCGCGATTGCGTAGGATCGCCTTCAACCGTCAAACTAGGGCCGAACGCAAGATGCTATTAGAGACAGTAATTGGGAAACTCCATGACTTCCGCCCATATGCCCAAGTCACTCTACTGGGTAACACGGTAGTCGGCCTTTTGGACACCGGTGCGTCCGTGTGCTGTATTGGCGGTCATCTGGCGAAAGACGTAATGGAGAAAACGGAATATAAGCGTTTATCGGCCACGGTGAAGACGGCCGAGGGAAAATCGCAGGATATTATTGGTCGACTGACGACAGAGGTTAGCTATCGAGGCGAATCCAAGAAGATAACCTTTTTCGTAGTCCCATCTTTATCGGGAGACCTTTATTTGGGTATAGATTTTTGGAAGGCGTTTAACTTGCTTCCAGTTTCTCTTTTAAGTGAGCAACTATCGGTTTTGTCAGTGAGCGATCCCTTAAGTAGGTCATTAACTGTACATCAACAAAAAACACTAGCAGCTGCCATTCTTCTGTTTCCCTCCTTTGCTATCAAAGGTTTAGGACGCACCACCTTGATATCGCATTCGATTGATATAGCTGACGCAAAACCAATCAAGCAGCGTCACTATCCAGTTTCACCTGCTATAGAGAAGCTGATGTACAATGAATTGGATCGAATGCTTAAGCTGGGGGTAATCGAAGAATCAAATAGTAGTTGGTCCTCACCAGTAGTATTAGTGCGCAAACCTGGCAAAGTTCGACTATGCATCGATAGCAGGAAACTCAACGACTCTACAGTAAAGGACGCATACCCTATGCCGCTTATCGATGGTATTTTGGCGAGATTGCCCAAGGCCGAGTTCATTACAAGCTTGGATCTAAAAGACGCATTTTGGCAGATACCGCTCGATAAGAAATCGCGGGATAAAACGGCGTTTACTGTTCCCGGGAGGCCTCTTTATCAGTTCACCGTGATGCCATTTGGGCTAACTAACTCACCTCAGACCATGTCAAGGCTCATGGATAAGGTTATCCCCGCAAATCTCCGAAATGAAGTTTTCATCTACCTTGATGACCTCTTGATCGTGTCTGACACATTTGAGCGGCATCTGGAGGTATTAGGAATTCTAGCTACTCAATTTAAAATAGCAAATTTAACCCTAAATGTTGAAAAGAGTCATTTTTGTATAAAGGAGGTCAAATATTTAGGTCACGTAATTGGTAATGGCACGATTAATACCGATCCAGACAAAATAGCAGCTGTTACCGATTTTCCAGTACCTCGTTCAATTAAGCAAGTTCGACGTTTCCTTGGCTTAACTGGATGGTATCATAAGTTCATCCGGAACTATGCTGCATTGGCCGCCCCTTTAACAGATACTCTAAAGCAAAAGCGTAGCTTTGTTTGGAGCGAAGAAGCACAAAAGTCGTTCGAATTATTAAAGGAACGTATGAGCACAGCCCCAGTTTTGCATAGCCCGAATTTCAATATACCATTTAGCATACATTGTGATGCAAGTGACTCAGGCGTGGGGGCCGTGTTGATGCAGACCAATGAGGACAAGGATGAAGTACCTGTGGCTTTCATGTCACGGAAGCTAAATAAATGCCAACGGAATTACACAGTGACCGAAAAAGAGTGTTTGGCAGCAGTTTTGGCGGTTAAGAAGTTTAGGGCTTACATCGAAGGGCAGGAGTTCATCATCATAACAGACCATGCATCTTTAAAATGGCTAATGACCCAGTCTGATCTCAGTTCACGGTTAGCTAGATGGTCCTTAAAACTTCAGGGGTTCCCGTTTAAAATCCAGCATAGAAAAGGTAGCCAAAACGTAGTCCCAGATGCTCTTTCGCGCACAAATACCGAAGACTTATCGGCATTAGTTTTGTCCAGCATTGTTGACCTTCAGTCAGAAGAATTTAGGTCGCCGGAGTATGTAGCCCTAAGAGACAAACTCGTTGAAAACGCGTCCAAGACTCCAGATTTGAAAATCGTAGATGGGTATATATACCGACGCGCCGAGCACGCGGCGGGAGACAAGGTAGCTGACGATTTATGTTGGAAGCTTTGGATACCACGAGGATTAGTCGAGGAAACCTTAAAAGACGCTCACGAAAACCAACTATCAGCTCACTGTGGGATAAACAAAACATTAGAAAAACTTAGGCGTTTCTACTATTGGCCGAATTTGGTGTCCGACGTAAGGACATATATAAATAATTGCCATGTATGCAAGATCACAAAGCATCCCAATCATACCCTTCGACCGCCTTTAGGGAACATTGGTACATCGGATAGGTTTTTCCAGAAACTGTTTGTCGATTTCCTGGGGCCGTATCCCCGAAGTCGTTCTGGGCATATAGGGATTTTTATTGTGGTTGATCACTTGTCGAAGTTTCCTTTCTTAAAGCCAGTAAAAAAGTTTACTGCGGATGTCGTGGCACGGTATCTGGAAGAAGATTTGTTCCATTGTTTTGGGGTTCCTGAAACAATTGTTTCGGATAATGGTGTACAGTTCAGGTCGGAGGTGTTTAATGCGCTGCTAGGGAAATATCATATTGTGCACAGGTATACTGCTGTTTACGCTCCGCAGGCAAACGCATCAGAACGAGTAAACCGATCGGTGATAGCTGCAATGAAATCATATGTCCGCCCTGATCAAAAGAATTGGGATGAGCAGCTCAGTAACATTTGCTGTGCGCTGCGTTCCTCGGTCCATTCAGCCATAAATACGACTCCTTATCGCCTCGCTTTTGGCCAGCACATGATTGTCGATGGAGCCAGCTACAGGCTGTTAAGAAATTTACAGATGCTGGAAGATCGCACTGTACAGTTTGGTAAAGAGGATTCGTTTGACCTCATCAGACATAAGGCAAAGGATACGATGCACGCACAACACGCTAGGAATGAAAGAACATACAATTTGCGCAGTCGGCAGGTGTCATTTGTTGTAGGCCAGGAGATATATCGGCGAAATTTCCAGCAAAGCAATTTCGCGAAGGGCTTTAGCGCTAAACTAGCACCAGCGTTTATAAAAAGTCGGATACGACAGAAGCTAGGAAATTGCTACTATGAGGTGGAAGATCTGCAGGGTAAATTAATAGGGAAGTTTCACGCCAAGGATTTAAAACAATAACTTCTCTTTTAATAGCCGTTCAAGCGTGGATCCCACTTTTGGTGTGGTTCCCCCAAAGTGTGATTTTGGTAGGGGGGAATTTGTAGTGACGCTTGAACCAGCTACAAAAATATTACTACAACAACAACAAAAATAAAAGAACGGAAAAAAAAAAAAACTAATCAAAAATGTTAAATCCAGGGAATATCGTAATTGCGTTTAGCGCCCCTATTGCTCGTGATCGACGGGTACTTTTTGGGCAGACGGTCGGACTCGGGAGAGAGTCGGCCGCGGTTATGTTAACTCGAGGGAAATGGTGGTTGGCACTTTCGCTGTTAGGAGGGTTCGTGAATGCAAGTCCAGCTACGGTCGCTCTTTTCGATTTTGGGCCCCACTTCAGAAGGTAGTGTTTGTGGTGGAAAGAGGAAATATTAGCGGAAAAACATAACTAAACCTCGCGCCAGTGCTAAATCAAAGAAAAAAAGACAAACAAAAGAATCGTGTTGCTTTCAAATTATACCATAAAGAAATCGAAAAGAAATTTGCCACCCCAGTAAGGGGGCGTTCCATTCTGACCCCACGCCGGAGGCAAGGCATCCGAAAGTGGTCTCTTTTTTTTTGTTTCGGACGGCCATTTGCAAGTTAATATAACAAGAGTGCCAATCGCCACATAGCGGTAAGTTGGACATTGGGGTTTAGGTGTCGCTAGGTAGTGTTAAATGGAACATGGGTTTTATTGTATTACAGAATTGGCACTTTGTGCCAAGCAGATTTCCAAGGGAGAATAGCGGAAAAAGATAATTGGGATCGATGACCGAGCCGGCCGCAGCCACAGCCAGCTGGCCATAGAAAGGGAAGAGAAGAGACTGCGCTCCCGAAAAAAAAAAAACACAAGAACCGATCGAATTCGCCGCTGGCGCAGAGAAGCGCAAGGCAGAGAGTCTGCCGCTCCAGCTGTGGGTCCGACTCAGTGCATCAGCAGCATCGTCGGCGCCGGGAAGCTGCGAAACTAAAAGCGGAATATTGAACATTTTTTTTTGCCCCAAGTTTTTTTGCGTAAATATCTTGCCCTCGGCCGACCTGGCTTAGTGAAAAAAAAAGTAGAGGAAATAAAAACCCAGATCAAAATTATACCCAGGAGCCAATAGGCAAGGTCTTAGTGAGTACGAATACAAATACCTTGCTCCCCTTTCGGCAGTGCAGCGCCGTTAATTCAGTCTTGCTTTTCTTTTCACTTAAACCGTAAGGGCTAGCCCTATGTGGAGCCCAAAGAAAAGAAAGGCATAAGGGAATAGAAATACAATATCAATGCTCAAAAGCAAAGAAAAAAAGCAGTCCCCCGAAAGCCTCTGCGCGCCTTGTTCTTTCTCTTCTTTTCTCTTTTTGTTGTTGTGCTCTCCCAATAAAATTACATTTACAGCAATTATAGCAAGCGGATCGTCTTCGACAAAAGCGCTTTTGGAGATGGATGGCACGTAAGTGAAAGAATATTGCTTTACTCTAAATAAATTGCATGCATGAGCGTGAGAGAAGGAGAGGTATAGGAAAGAAGGAAGGGGAGAGGTAAAACAGTTGGGCAGATCCACATGCCGGAAGAGATAGCAAGAACAGTAACCATGGGTTTTTTGTTGTTGTCACAAATGCTCTGTTAAATTTGTATGCCAGTTTAGCGGCTACCTCCTATATACATATACTGTTTTTTTATTATATACACATTTAATTCTTTTTTTTCTATTTAGTTATAATTCTTCTACTTTAATTATTATTAGTATTATTTTAATTTCCAACCTGGAATATTCTCGAATCCTGTTGTTAGCTAAAATAGTTATTGAGTCAATTGGGAGTTTAAGTAGAGTAGGGAAATGCCCCTGTGTCAAGTAATAAATAAGTTTTAAAATGAAATCGATAATGAACTAAATTATTTTAGGGCGCCATGCCGAGTGGATTATGGAAATGAAGTGAGTCTGGGGGTTTTAGGGATCATCGGCCACTAATATGGCTTTGCGGCCCAGATGGTCAAGGTAGGGTGGGCAAAACGCTGCTACACCTACAGCTACTCAGCAGCACAACCCGTACTTCAGCATGTTCTGTTTTCTTTGCAGAGCAACCTCTATGTGTGCATAGCTTGTCACTCTTGGTAGTTTCTTTTCTGTATGTCCAGTCCGATCGATCATGTGTTAGGGAGGAAAACAGCACGCGAAATCAATATTATTATATGTATCCAATGCGAGCAGGTAGCACAGTGGTAAATCCTCACCCCCCCCTTGCCGACGACAAATAGAAGCCGGAACCAGCGCGTGCTCCTCTGGTCGCTACAATAAGATCAGCTCGTTATGATAGCGTATCGCTATACGTTGTATGCTACAGGTTCCACTTTTTTGGTTCTATATTGCCATATTGGTGCTTATGCCCAAAATATGCGATCCTGCCACATTTCCTGGAGCGTGGATGCTATATAGGTGCGGTGGTTCAGTATACATGCCAGTGCTGGATAGGGAAGGGTTCTATATAAGTGCAGGTTCCATATAGTTGCGGAGGTTACACTTTTTTATGGGCTAGAGTGCCATATTGGTGCTAGTGCCCAAAATATGCGATCCTGCCAAATTTCCTAGAGCGTGGGTGCCATATAGGTGCGATAGTTCAGTATACATGCCAGTGCTGGATAGGGAAGGGTTCTATATAAGTGCAGGTGCCATATAGTTGCGGAGGTTCCACTTTTTTGGGGCTATATTGCCATATTGGTGCTTATGCCCAAAAAATGCGGTCCTGCCACATTTCCTGGAGTGTGTATGCTATATAGTTGCGGTGGTTCAGTATACATGCCAGGGCTGGATAGGGAAGGGTTCTATATAAGTGCAGAAGCCATATAGTTGCGGAGGTTCCACTTTTTTGGGGCTATATTGCCATATTGGTGCTTATGCCCAAAATATGCGATCCTGCCACATTTCCTGGAGCGTGGATGCTATATAGGTGCGGTGGTTCAGTATACATGCCAGTGCTGGATAGGGAAGGGTTCTATATAAGTGCAGAAGCCATATAGTTGCGGAGGTTCCACTTTTTTGGGGCTATATTGCCATATTGGTGCTTATGCCCAAAATATGCGATCCTGCCACATTTCCTGGAGCGTGGATGCTATATAGGTGCGGTGGTTCAGTATACATGCCAGTGCTGGATAGGGAAGGGTTCTATATAAGTGCAGAAGCCATATAGTTGCGGAGGTTCCACTTTTTTGGGGCTATATTGCCATATTGGTGATTATGCCCAAAATATGCGATCCTGCCACATTTCCTGGAGCGTGGGTTCTATATAGGTGCGGTGGTTCAGTATACATGCCAGTGCTGGATAGGGAAGGGTTCTGTATAATTGCAGAAGCCATATAGTTGCGGAGGTTCCACTTTTTTGGGGCTATATTGCCATATTGGTGTTTATGCCCAAAATATGCGATCCTGCCACATTTCCTAGAGCGTGGGTTCCAGATCGTTGCGGTGATTCAATAAACATGCAAGTGCTGTAGAGGGAAGGTTTCTATATAAGTGCAGGTGTCATATAGTTGCGGAGGTTCCACTTTTTTAGGGCTATATTGCCATATTGGTGCTTATGCCCAAAATATGCGATCCTGCCACTTTTCCTAGAGCGTGGGTGCTATATAGGTGCGGTGGTTCAGTATACATGCCAGTGCTGGATAGGGAAGGGTTCTATATAAGTGCAGGTACCATATAGTTGCGGAGGTTCCACTTTTTTATGGGCTAGAGTGCCATATTAGTGCTAGTGCCCAAGATGTGCGATCCTGCCACATTTCCTGGAGCGTGGGGGCTATATAGGTGCGGTGGTTCAGTATACATGCCAGTGCTGGATAGTGAAGAGTTCTATATAAGTGCAGGTGCCATATAGTTGCGGAGGTTCCACTTTTTTGGGGCTATATTGCCATATTGGTGCTTATGCCCAAAATATGCGATCCTGCCAAATTTCCTAGAGCGTGGGTGCCATATAGGTGCGGTGGTTCAGTATACATGCCAGTGCTGGATAGGGAAGGGTTCTATATAAGTGCAGGTGCCATATAGTTGCGGAGGTTCCACTTTTTTGGGGATATATTGCCATATTGGTGCTTATGCCAAAGATGTGCTATCCTGCCACATTTCCTGGAGCGTGGGTGCTATATAGGTGCGGTGGTTCAGTATACATGCCAGTGCTGGATAGGGAAGGGTTCTATATAAGTGCAGGTGCCATATAGTTGCGGAGGTTCCACTTTTTTGGTTCTATATTGCCATATTGGTGCTTATGCCCAAAATATGCGATCCTGCCACATTTCCTGGAGCGTGGATGCTATATAGGTGCGGTGGTTCAGTATACATGCCAGTGCTGGATAGGGAAGGGTTCTATATAAGTGCAGGTTCCATATAGTTGCGGAGGTTACACTTTTTTATGGGCTAGAGTGCCATATTGGTGCTAGTGCCCAAAATATGCGATCCTGCCAAATTTCCTAGAGCGTGGGTGCCATATAGGTGCGATAGTTCAGTATACATGCCAGTGCTGGATAGGGAAGGGTTCTATATAAGTGCAGGTGCCATATAGTTGCGGAGGTTCCACTTTTTTGGGGCTATATTGCCATATTGGTGCTTATGCCCAAAATATGCGGTCCTGCCACATTTCCTGGAGTGTGTATGCTATATAGTTGCGGTGGTTCAGTATACATGCCAGTGCTGGATAGGGAAGGGTTCTATATAAGTGCAGAAGCCATATAGTTGCGGAGGTTCCACTTTTTTGGGGCTATATTGCCATATTGGTGCTTATGCCCAAAATATGCGATCCTGCCACATTTCCTGGAGCGTGGATGCTATATAGGTGCGGTGGTTCAGTATACATGCCAGTGCTGGATAGGGAAGGGTTCTATATAAGTGCAGAAGCCATATAGTTGCGGAGGTTCCACTTTTTTGGGGCTATATTGCCATATTGGTGCTAGTGCCCAAGATGTGCGATCCTGCCACATTTCCTGGAGCGTGGGGGCTATATAGGTGCGGTGGTTCAGTATACATGCCAGTGCTGGATAGGGAAGGGTTCTATATAAGTGCAGGTGCCATATAGTTGCGGACGTTCCACTTTTTTGGGGCTATATTGCCATATTGGTGCTTATGCCCAAGATGTGCGATCCTGCCACATTTCCTGGAGTGTGTATGCTATATAGTTGCGGTGGTTCAGTATACATGCCAGTGCTGGATAGGGAAGGGTTCTATATAAGTGCAGAAGCCATATAGTTGCGGAGGTTCCACTTTTTTGGGGCAATATTGCCATATTGGTGCTTATGCCCAAAATATGCGATCCTGCCACATTTCCTGGAGCGTGGATGCTATATAGGTGCGGTGGTTCAGTACACATGCCAGTGCTGGATAGGGAAGGGTTCTATATAAGTGCAGAAGCCATATAGTTGCGGAGGTTCCACTTTTTTGGGGCTATATTGCCATATTGGTGCTAGTGCCCAAGATGTGCGATCCTGCCACATTTTCTGGAGCGTGGGGGCTATATAGGTGCGGTGGTTCAGTATACATGCCAGTGCTGGATAGGGAAGGGTTCTATATAAGTGCAGGTGTCATATAATTTCGGAGGTTCCACTTTTTTAGGGCTATATTGCCATATTGGAGCTTATGCCCAAAATATGCGATCCTGCCAAATTTCCTAGAGCGTGGGTGCTATATAGGTGCGGTGGTTCAGTATACATGCCAGTGCTGGATAGGGAAGGGTTCTATATAAGTGAAGGTGCCATATAGTTGCGGAGTTCCACTTTTTTGAGGCTATAGTGCCGTATTGTTGCTAGTGCCCAAGATGTGCGATCTTGCCACATTTCCTGGAGCGTGGGTGATATATGGGTGCGGTGATTCAGTACACATGCCAGTGCTGGATAGGGAAGGGTTCTATATAAGTGCAGAAGCCATATAGTTGCGGAGGTTCCACTTTTTTGGGGCTATATTGCCATATTGGTGCTTATGCCCAAAATATGCGATCCTGCCACATTTCCTAGAGCGTGGGTTCCAGATCGTTGCGGTGATTCAATAAACATGCAAGTGCTGTATAGGGAAGGGTTCTATATAAGTGCAGTAGCCATATAGTTGCGGAGGTTCCACTTTTTTGGGGCTATATTGCCATATTGGTGCTTATGCCCAAAATATGCGATCCTGCCACATTTCCTGGAGCGTGGATGCTATATAGGTGCGGTGGTTCAGTATACATGCCAGTGCTGGATAGGGAAGGGTTCTATATAAGTGCAGAAGCCATATAGTTGCGGAGGTTCCACTTTTTTGGGGCTAGAGTGCCATATTGGTGCTAGTGCCAAAGATGTGCGATCCTGATACATTTCCTGGAGCGTGGGGGCTATAGAGGTCCGGTGGTTCAGTATACATGCCAGTGCTGGATAGGGAAGGGTTCTATATAAGTGCAGAAGCCATATAGTTGCGGATGTTCCACTTTTTTGGGGCTATATTGCCATATTGGTGCTTATGCCCAAAATATGCGATCCTGCCACATTTCCTGGAGTGTGTATGCTATATAGTTGCGGTGGTTCAGTATACATGCCAGTGCTGGATAGGGATGGGTTCTATATAAGTGCAGGTGCTATATAGTTGCGGAGGTTCCACTTTTTTATGGGCTTGAGTGCCATATTGGTGCTAGTGCCCAAGATGTGCGATCCTGCCACATTTCCTGGAGCGTGGGGGCTATATAGGTGCGGTGGTTCAGTATACATGCTAGTGCTGGGTAGGGAAGTGTTATATATTAGTTCAGGTGCCATATAGTTGCGGAGGTTCCACTTTTTTGGGGCTATATTGCCATATTGGTGCTTATGCCCAAAATATGCGATCCTGCCACATTTCCTGGAGCGTGGGTGCTATATAGGTGCGGTGGTTCAGTATACATGCCAGTGCTGGATAGGGAAGGGTTCTATATAAGTGCAGAAGCCATATAGTTGCGGAGGTTCCACTTTTTTGGGGCTATATTGCCATATTGGTGCTTATGCCCAAAATATGCGATCCTGCCACATTTCCTGGAGCGTGGGTGCTATATAGGTGCGGTGGTTCAGTATACATGCCAGTGCTGGATAGGGAAGGGTTCTATATAAGTGCAGGTGCCATATAGTTGCGGAGGTTCCACTTTTTTATGGGCTAGAGTGCCATATTGGTGCTAGTGACCAAGATGTGCGATCCTGCCACATTTCCTGGAGCGTGGGGGCTATATAGGTGCGGTGGTTCAGTATACATGACAGTGCTGGATAGGGAAGGGTTCTATATAAGTGCAGGTGCCATATAGTTGCGGAGGTTCCACTTTTTTGGGGCTATATTGCCATATTGGTGCTTATGCCCAAAATATGCGATCCTGCCACATTTCCTAGAGCGTGGGTTCCAGATCGTTGCGGTGATTCAATAAACATGCAAGTGCTGTATAGGGAAGGTTTCTATATAAGTGCAGGTGTCATATAGTTGCGGAGGTTCCACTTTTTTAGGGCTATATTGCCATATTGGTGCTTATGCCCAAAATATGCGATCCTGCCACATTTCCTGGAGCGTGGATGCTATATAGGTGCGGTGGTTCAGTATACATGCCAGTGCTGGATAGGGAAGGGTTCTATATAATTGCAGGTGCCATATAGTTTCGGAGGTTCCACTTTTTTATTGGCTAGAGTGCCATATTGGTGCTAGTGCCCAAAATATGCGATCCTGCCAAATTTCCTAGAGCGTGGGTGCCATATAGGTGCGGTGGTTCAGTATACATGCCAGTGCTGGATAGGGAAGGGTTCTATATAAGTGCAGGTGCCATATAGTTGCGGAGGTTCCACTTTTTTGGGGCTATATTGCCATATTGGTGCTTATGCCCAAAATATGCGATCCTCCCACATTTCCTGGAGTGTGTATGCTACATAGTTGCGGTGGTTCAGTATACATGCCAGTGCTGGATAGGGAAGGGTTCTATATAAGTGCAGAAGCCATATAGTTGCGGAGGTTCCACCTTTTTGGGGCTATATTGCCATATTGGTGCTTATGCCCAAAATATGCGATCCTGCCACATTTCCTGGAGTGTGTATGCTACATAGTTGAGGTGGTTCAGTATACATGCCAGTGCTGGATAGGGAAGGGTTCTATATAAGTGCAGAAGCCATATAGTTGCGGAGGTTCCACTTTTTTGGGGCTATATTGCCATATTGGTGCTAGTGCCCAAGATGTGCGATCCTGCCACATTTCCTGGAGCGTGGGGGCTATATAGGTGCGGTGGTTCAGTATACATGCCAGTGCTGGATAGGGAAGGGTTCTATATAAGTGCAGGTGCCATATAGTGGCGGAGGCTCCACTTTTTTGGGGCTATATTGCCATATTGGGGCTTATGCCCAAAATATGCGATCCTGCCACTTTTCCTAGAGCGTGGGTTCCAGATCGTTGCGGTGATTCAATATACATGCAAGTGCTGTATAGGGAAGGTTTCTATATAAGTGCAGGTGTCATATAATTTCGGAGGTTCCACTTTTTTGGGGCTATATTGCCATATTGGTGCTTATGCCCAAACAATGCGATCCTGCCAAATTTCCTAGAGCGTGGGTGCTATATAGGTGCGGTGGTTCAGTATACATGCCAGTGCTGGATAGGGAAGGGTTCTATATAAGTGCAGAAGCCATATAGTTGCGGAGGTTACACTTTTTTGGGGCTAGAGTGCCATATTGGTGCTAGTGCCAAAGATGTGCGATCCTGATACATTTCCTGGAGCGTGGGGGCTATAGAGGTCCGGTGGTTCAGTATACATGCCAGTGCTGGATAGGGAAGGGTTCTATATAAGTGCAGAAACCATATAGTTGCGGAGGTTCCACTTTTTTGGGGCTATATTGCCATATTGGTGCTTATGCCCAAAATATGCGATCCTGCCACATTTCCTGGAGTGTGTATGCTATATAGTTGCGGTGGTTCAGTATACATGCCAGTGCTGGATAGGGATGGGTTCTATATAAGTGCAGGTGCTATATAGTTGCGGAGGTTCCACTTTTTTATGGGCTTGAGTGCCATATTGGTGCTAGTGCCCAAGATGTGCGATCCTGCCACATTTCCTGGAGCGTGGGGGCTATATAGGTGCGGTGGTTCAGTATACATGCTAGTGCTGGGTAGGGAAGTGTTATATATTAGTTCAGGTGCCATATAGTTGCGGAGGTTCCACTTTTTTGGGGCTATATTGCCATATTGGTGCTTATGCCCAAAATATGCGATCCTGCCACATTTCCTGGAGCGTGGGTGCTATATAGGTGCGGTGGTTCAGTATACATGCCAGTGCTGGATAGGGAAGGGTTCTATATAAGTGCAGAAGCCATATAGTTGCGGAGGTTCCACTTTTTTGGGGCTATATTGCCATATTGGTGCTTATGCCCAAAATATGCGATCCTGCCACATTTCCTGGAGCGTGGGTGCTATATAGGTGCGGTGGTTCAGTATACATGCCAGTGCTGGATAGGGAAGGGTTCTATATAAGTGCAGGTGCCATATAGTTGCGGAGGTTCCACTTTTTTATGGGCTAGAGTGCCATATTGGTGCTAGTGACCAAGATGTGCGATCCTGCCACATTTCCTGGAGCGTGGGGGCTATATAGGTGCGGTGGTTCAGTATACATGACAGTGCTGGATAGGGAAGGGTTCTATATAAGTGCAGGTGCCATATAGTTGCGGAGGTTCCACTTTTTTGGGGCTATATTGCCATATTGTTGCTAGTGCCCAAGATGTGCGATCCTGCCACATTTCCTGGAGCGTGGGGGCTATATAGGTGCGGTGGTTCAGTATACATGCCAGTGCTGGATAGGGAAGGGTTCTATATAAGTGCAGGTGCCATATAGTGGCGGAGGCTCCACTTTTTTGGGGCTATATTGCCATATTGGGGCTTATGCCCAAAATATGCGATCCTGCCACTTTTCCTAGAGCGTGGGTTCCAGATCGTTGCGGTGATTCAATATACATGCAAGTGCTGTATAGGGAAGGTTTCTATATAAGTGCAGAAGCCATATAGTTGCGGAGGTTCCACTTTTTTGGGGCTATATTGCCATATTGGTGCTTATGCCCAAAATATGCGATCCTGCCACATTTCCTGGAGCGTGGATGCTATATAGGTGCGGTGGTTCAGTATACATGCCAGTGCTGGATAGGGAAGGGTTCTATATAAGTGCAGAAGCCATATAGTTGCGGAGGTTCCACTTTTTTGGGGCTAGAGTGCCATATTGGTGCTAGTGCCAAAGATGTGCGATCCTGATACATTTCCTGGAGCGTGGGGGCTATAGAGGTCCGGTGGTTCAGTATACATGCCAGTGCTGGATAGGGAAGGGTTCTATATAAGTGCAGAAGCCATATAGTTGCGGAGGTTCCACTTTTTTGGGGCTATATTGCCATATTGGTGCTTATGCCCAAAATATGCGATCCTGCCACATTTCCTGGAGTGTGTATGCTATATAGTTGCGGTGGTTCAGTATACATGCCAGTGCTGGATAGGGATGGGTTCTATATAAGTGCAGGTGCTATATAGTTGCGGAGGTTCCACTTTTTTATGGGCTTGAGTGCCATATTGGTGCTAGTGCCCAAGATGTGCGATCCTGCCACATTTCCTGGAGCGTGGGGGCTATATAGGTGCGGTGGTTCAGTATACATGCTAGTGCTGGTAGGGAAGTGTTATATATTAGTTCAGGTGCCATATAGTTGCGGAGGTTCCACTTTTTTGGGGCTATATTGCCATATTGGTGCTTATGCCCAAAATATGCGATCCTGCCACATTTCCTGGAGCGTGGGTGCTATATAGGTGCGGTGGTTCAGTATACATGCCAGTGCTGGATAGGGAAGGGTTCTATATAAGTGCAGAAGCCATATAGTTGCGGAGGTTCCACTTTTTTGGGGCTATATTGCCATATTGGTGCTTATGCCCAAAATATGCGATCCTGCCACATTTCCTGGAGCGTGGGTGCTATATAGGTGCGGTGGTTCAGTATACATGCCAGTGCTGGATAGGGAAGGGTTCTATATAAGTGCAGGTGCCATATAGTTGCGGAGGTTCCACTTTTTTATGGGCTAGAGTGCCATATTGGTGCTAGTGACCAAGATGTGCGATCCTGCCACATTTCCTGGAGCGTGGGGGCTATATAGGTGCGGTGGTTCAGTATACATGACAGTGCTGGATAGGGAAGGGTTCTATATAAGTGCAGGTGCCATATAGTTGCGGAGGTTCCACTTTTTTGGGGCTATATTGCCATATTGGTGCTTATGCCCAAAATATGCGATCCTGCCACATTTCCTAGAGCGTGGGTTCCAGATCGTTGCGGTGATTCAATAAACATGCAAGTGCTGTATAGGGAAGGTTTCTATATAAGTGCAGGTGTCATATAGTTGCGGAGGTTCCACTTTTTTAGGGCTATATTGCCATATTGGTGCTTATGCCCAAAATATGCGATCCTGCCACATTTCCTGGAGCGTGGATGCTATATAGGTGCGGTGGTTCAGTATACATGCCAGTGCTGGATAGGGAAGGGTTCTATATAATTGCAGGTGCCATATAGTTTCGGAGGTTCCACTTTTTTATTGGCTAGAGTGCCATATTGGTGCTAGTGCCCAAAATATGCGATCCTGCCAAATTTCCTAGAGCGTGGGTGCTATATAGGTGCGGTGGTTCAGTATACATGCCAGTGCTGGATAGGGAAGGGTTCTATATAAGTGCAGGTGCCATATAGTTGCGGAGGTTCCACTTTTTTGGGGCTATATTGCCATATTGGTGCTTATGCCCAAAATATGCGATCCTGCCACATTTCCTGGAGTGTGTATGCTATATAGTTGCGGTGGTTCAGTATACATGCCAGTGCTGGATAGGGAAGGGTTCTATATAAGTGCAGAAGCCATATAGTTGCGGAGGTTCCACCTTTTTGGGGCTATATTGCCATATTGGTGCTTATGCCCAAAATATGCGATCCTGCCACATTTCCTGGAGTGTGGATGCTATATAGTTGCGGTGGTTCAGTATACATGCCAGTGCTGGATAGGGAAGGGTTCTATATAAGTGCAGTAGCCATATAGTTGCGGAGGTTCCACTTTTTTGGGGCTATATTGCCATATTGGTGCTAGTGCCCAAGATGTGCGATCCTGCCACATTTCCTGGAGCGTGGGGGCTATATAGGTGCGGTGGTTCAGTATACATGCCAGTGCTGGATAGGGAAGGGTTCTATATAAGTGCAGGTGCCATATAGTGGCGGAGGCTCCACTTTTTTGGGGCTATATTGCCATATTGGGGCTTATGCCCAAAATATGCGATCCTGCCACTTTTCCTAGAGCGTGGGTTCCAGATCGTTGCGGTGATTCAATATACATGCAAGTGCTGTATAGGGAAGGTTTCTATATAAGTGCAGGTGTCATATAATTTCGGAGGTTCCACTTTTTTAGGGCTATATTGCCATATTGGTGCTTATGCCCAAACAATGCGATCCTGCCAAATTTCCTAGAGCGTGGGTGCTATATAGGTGCGGTGGTTCAGTATACATGCCAGTGCTGGATAGGGAAGGGTTCTATACAAGTTAAGGTGCCATATAGTTGCGGAGTTCCACTTTTTTGAGGCTATAGTGCCGTATTGTTGCTAGTGCCCAAGATGTGCGATCTTGCCACATTTCCTGGAGCGTGGGTGATATATGGGTGCGGTGATTCAGTATACATGCCAGTGCTGGATAGGGAAGGGTTCTATATAAGTGCAGGTGCCATATAGTTGCGGAGGTTCCACTTTTTTATGGGCTAGAGTGCCATATTGGTGCTAGTGCCAAAGATGTGCGATCCTGATACATTTCCTGGAGCGTGGGGGCTATAGAGGTCCGGTGGTTCAGTATACATGCCAGTGCTGGATAGGGAAGGGTTCTATATAAGTGCAGAAGCCATATAGTTGCGGAGGTTCCACTTTTTTGGGGCTATATTGCCATATTGGTGATTATGCCCAAAATATGCGATCCTGCCACATTTCCTGGAGTGTGTATGCTATATAGTTGCGGTGGTTCAGTATACATGCCAGTGCTGGATAGGGAAGGGTTCTATATAAGTGCAGGTGCTATATAGTTGCGGAGGTTCCACTTTTTTATGGGCTAGAGTGCCATATTGGTGCTAGTGCCCAAGATGTGCGATCCTGCCACATTTCCTGGAGCGTGGGGGCTATATAGGTGCGGTGGTTCAGTATACATGCCTAGTGCTGGATAGGGAAGGGTTCTATATAAGTGCAGGTGCCATATAGTTGCGGAGGTTCCACTTTTTTGGGGCTATATTGCCATATTGGTGCTTATGCAAAAGATGTGCGATCCTGCCACATTTCCTGGAGTGTGGATTCTATATAGGTGCGGTGGTTCAGTATACATGCCAGTGCTGGATAGGGAAGGGTTCTATATAAGTGCAGGTGCCATATAGTTGCGGAGGTTCCACTTTTTTGGGGCTATATTGCCATATTGGTGCTTATGCCCAAAATATGCGATCCTGCCACATTTCCTAGGAGCGTGGGTGCTATATAGGTGCGGTGGTTCAGTATACATGCCAGTGCTGGATAGGGAAGGGTTCTATATAAGTGCAGGAAGCCATATAGTTGCGGAGGTTCCACTTTTTTGGGGCTATATTGCCATATTGGTGCTTAGTGCCCAAAATATGCGATCCTGCCACATTTCCTGGAGCGTGGGTGCTATATAGGTGCGGTGGTTCAGTATACATGCCAGTGCTGGATAGGGAAGGGTTCTATATAAGTGCAGGTGCCATATAGTTGCGGAGGTTCCACTTTTTATGGGCTAGAGTGCCATATTGGTGCTAGTGACCAAGATGTGCGATCCTGCCACATTTCCTGGAGCGTGGGGGCTATATAGGTGCGGTGGTTCAGTATACATGACAGTGCTGGATAGGGAAGGGTTCTATATAAGTGCAGGTGCCATATAGTTGCGGAGGTTCCACTTTTTTGGGGCTATATTGCCATATTGGTGCTTATGCCCAAAATATGCGATCCTGCCACATTTCCTAGAGCGTGGGTTCCAGATCGTTGCGGTGATTCAATAAACATGCAAGTGCTGTATAGGGAAGGTTTCTATATAAGTGCAGGTGTCATATAGTTGCGGAGGTTCCACTTTTTTAGGGCTATATTGCCATATTGGTGCTTATGCCCAAAATATGCGATCCTGCCAAATTTCCTAGAGCGTGGGTGCTATATAGGTGCGGTGGTTCAGTATACATGCCAGTGCTGGATAGGGAAGGGTTCTATATAAGTGCAGGTGCCATATAGTTGCGGAGGTTCCACTTTTTATGGGCTAGAGTGCCATATTGGTGCTAGTGCCCAAGATGTGCGATCCTGCCACATTTCCTGGAGCGTGGGGGCTATATAGGTGCGGTGGTTCAGTATACATGCCAGTGCTGGATAGGGAAGGGTTCTATATAAGTGCAGGTGCCATATAGTTGCGGAGGTTCCACTTTTTTGGGGCTATATTGCCATATTGGTGCTTATGCCCAAAATATGCGATCCTGCCACATTTCCTGGAGCGTGGGGGCTATATAGGTGCGGTGGTTCAGTATACATGCCAGTGCTGGATAGGGAAGGGTTCTATATAAGTGCAGGTGCCATATAGTTGCGGAGGTTCCACTTTTTTGGGGCTATATTGCCATATTGGTGCTTATGCCCAAAATATGCGATCCTGCCACATTTCCTGGAGCGTGGGTGCTATATAGGTGCGGTGGATTCAGTATACATGCCAGTGCTGGATAGGGAAGGGTTCTATATAAGTGCAGGTGCCATATAGTTGCGGAGGTTCCACTTTTTTGGGGCTATATTGCCATATTGGTGCTTATGCCCAAAATATGCGATCCTGCCACATTTCCTGGAGCGTGGATGCTATATAGGTGCGGTGGTTCAGTATACATGCCAGTGCTGGATAGGGAAGGGTTCTATATAAGTGCAGGTGCCATATAGTTGCGGAGGTTCCACTTTTTTGAGGCTAGAGTGCCATATTGGTGCTAGTGCCCAAGATGTGCGATCCTGCCACATTTCCTGGAGCGTGGGGGCTATATAGGTGCGGTGGTTCAGTATACATGCCAGTGCTGGATAGGGAAGGGTTCTATATAAGTGCAGGTGCCATATAGTTGCGGAGGTTCCACTTTTTTGGGGCTATATTGCCATATTGGTGCTTATGCCCAAAATATGCGATCCTGCCACATTTCCTAGAGCGTGGGTGCTATATAGGTGCGGTGGTTCAGTATACATGCCAGTGCTGGATAGGGAAGGGTTCTATATAAGTGCAGGTGCCATATAGTTGCGGAGGTTCCACTTTTTTGGGGCTATATTGCCATATTGGTGCTTATGCCCAAAATATGCGATCCTGCCAAATTTCCTAGAGCGTGGGTGCTATAGAGGTGCGGTGGTTCAGTATACATGCAAGTGCTGTATAGGGACGGGTTCTATATAAGTGCAGGTGTCATATAGTTGCGGAGGTTCCACTTTTTTAGGGCTATATTGCCATATTGGTGCTTATGCCCAAAATATGCGATCCTGCCACATTTCCTGGAGCGTGGATGCTATATAGGTGCGGTGGTTCAGTATACATGCCAGTGCTGGATAGGGAAGGGTTCTATATAAGTGCAGGTGCCATATAGTTGCGGAGGTTCCACTTTTTTGGGTCTATATTGCCATATTGGTGCTTATGCCCAAAATATGCGATCCTGCCAAATTTCCTAGAGCGTGGGTGCTATATAGGTGCGGTGGTTCAGTATACATGCCAGTGCTGGATAGGGAAGGGTTCTATATAAGTGCAGGTGCCATATAGTTGCGGAGGTTCCACTTTTTTGGGGCTATATTGCCATATTGGTGCTTATGCCAAAGATGTGCGATCCTGCAACATTTCCTGAGCGTGGATGCTATATAGGTGCGGTGGTTCAGTATACATGCCAGTGCTGGATAGGGAAGTGTTCTATATAAGTGCAGGTGCCATATAGTTGCGGAGGTTCCACTTTTTTGGGGCTATATTGCCATATTGGTGCTTATGCCCAAGATGTGCGATCCTGCCACATTTCCTGGAGCGTGGGTGCTATATAGGTGCGGTGGTTCAGTATACATGCCAGTGCTGGATAGGGAAGGGTTCTATATAAGTGCAGGTGCCATATAGTTGCGGAGGTTCCACTTTTTTGGGGCTATATTGCCATATTGGTGCTTATGCCCAAAATATGCGATCCTGCCACATTTCCTGGAGCGTGGATGCTATATAGGTGCGGTGGTTCAGTATACATGCCAGTGCTGGATAGGGAAGGGTTCTATATAAGTGCAGAATGCCATATAGTTGCGGAGGTTCCACTTTTTTGGGGCTATATTGCCATATTGGTGCTTATGCCCAAGATGTGCGATCCTGCCACATTTCCTGGAGCGTGGGTGCTATATAGGTGCGGTGGTTCAGTATACATGCCAGTGCTGGATAGGGAAGGGTTCTATATAAGTGCAGGTGCCATATAGTTGCGGAGGTTCCACTTTTTTGGGGCTATATTGCCATATTGGTGCTTATGCCCAAGATGTGCGATCCTGCCACATTTCCTGGAGCGTGGATGCTATATAGGTGCGGTGGTTCAGTATACATGCCAGTGCTGGATAGGGAAGGGTTCTATATAAGTGCAGGTGCCATATAGTTGCGGAGGTTCCACTTTTTTGGGGCTATATTGCCATATTGGTGCTTATGCCCAAGATGTGCGATCCTGCCACATTTCCTGGAGCGTGGATGCTATATAGGTGCGGTGGTTCAGTATACATGCCAGTGCTGGATAGGGAAGGGTTCTATATAAGTGCATGTGCCATATAGTTGCGGAGGTTCCACTTTTTTGGGGCTATATTGCCATATTGGTGCTTATGCCCAAGATGTGCGATCCTGCCACAGTTCCTGGAGCGTGGGGGCTATATAGGTGCGGTGGTTCAGTATACATGCCAGTGCTGGATAGGGAAGGGTTCTATATAAGTGCAGGTGCCATATAGTTGCGGAGGTTCCACTTTTTTGGGGCTATATTGCCATATTGGTGCTTATGCCCAAAATATGCGATCCTGCCACATTTCCTGGAGCGTGGATGCTATATAGGTGCGGTGGTTCAGTATACATGCCAGTGCTGGATAGGGAAGGGTTCTATATAAGTGCAGGTGCCATATAGTTGCGGAGGTTCCACTTTTTTGGGGCTATATTGCCATATTGGTGCTTATGCCCAAAATATGCGATCCTGCCACATTTCCTGGAGCGTGGATGCTATATAGGTGCGGTGGTTCAGTATACATGCCAGTGCTGGATAGGGAAGGGTTCTATATAAGTGCAGAAGCCATATAGTTGCGGAGGTTCCACTTTTTTGGGGCTATATTGCCATATTGGTGCTTATGCCAAAGATGTGCGATCCTGCCACATTTCCTGGAGCGTGGATGCTATATAGGTGCGGTGGTTCAGTATACATGCCAGTGCTGGATAGGGAAGGGTTCTATATAAGTGCAGGTGCCATATAGTTGCGGAGGTTCCACTTTTTTGGGGCTATATTGCCATATTGGTGCTTATGCCCAAGATGTGCGATCCTGCCACATTTCCTGGAGCGTGGATGCTATATAGGTGCGGTGGTTCAGTATACATGCCAGTGCTGGATAGGGAAGGGTTCTATATAAGTGCAGGTGCCATATAGTTGCGGAGGTTCCACTTTTTTGGGGCTATATTGCCATATTGGTGCTTATGCCCAAGATGTGCGATCCTGCCACATTTCCTGGAGCGTGGGTGCTATATAGGTGCGGTGGTTCAGTATACATGCCAGTGCTGGATAGGGAAGGGTTCTATATAAGTGCAGGTGCCATATAGTTGCGGAGGTTCCACTTTTTGGGGCTATATTGCCATATTGGTGCTTATGCCCAAAATATGCGATCCTGCCACATTTCCTGGAGCGTGGATGCTATATAGGTGCGGTGGTTCAGTATACATGCCAGTGCTGGATAGGGAAGGGTTCTATATAAGTGCAGGTGCCATATAGTTGCGGAGGTTCCACTTTTTTATGGGCTAGAGTGCCATATTGGTGCTAGTGCCCAAGATGTGCGATCCTGCCACATTTCCTGGAGCGTGGGGGCTATATAGGTGCGGTGGTTCAGTATACATGCCAGTGCTGGATAGTGAAGGGTTCTATATAAGTGCAGGTGCCATATAGTTGCGGAGGTTCCACTTTTTTGGGGCTATATTGCCATATTGGTGCTTATGCCCAAAATATGCGATCCTGCCACATTTCCTGGAGCGTGGGGGCTATATAGGTGCGGTGGTTCAGTATACATGACAGTGCTGGATAGGGAAGGGTTCTATATAAGTGCAGGTGCCATATAGTTGCGGAGGTTCCACTTTTTGGGGCTATATTGCCATATTGGTGCTTATGCCCAAAATATGCGATCCTGCCACATTTCCTAGAGCGTGGGTTCCAGATCGTTGCGGTGATTCAATAACATGCAAGTGCTGTATAGGGAAGGTTTCTATATAAGTGCAGGTGTCATATAGTTGCGGAGGTTCCACTTTTTTAGGGCTATATTGCCATATTGGTGCTTATGCCCAAAATATGCGATCCTGCCAAATTTCCTAGAGCGTGGGTGCTATATAGGTGCGGTGGTTCAGTATACATGCCAGTGCTGGATAGGGAAGGGTTCTATATAAGTGCAGGTGCCATATAGTTGCGGAGGTTCCACTTTTTTGGGGCTATATTGCCATATTGGTGCTTATGCCCAAAATATGCGATCCTGCCACATTTCCTGGAGCGTGGATGCTATATAGGTGCGGTGGTTCAGTATACATGCCAGTGCTGGATAGGGAAGGGTTCTATATAAGTGCAGGTGCCATATACTTAGCGGAGGTTCCACTTTTTTGGGGCTATATTGCCATATTGGTGCTTATGCCCAAAATATGCGATCCTGTCACATTTCCTGGAGCGTGGAGGCTATATAGGTGCGGCGGTTCAGTATACATGCCAGTGCTGGATAGGGAAGGGTTCTATATAAGTGCAGGTGCCATATAGTTGCGGAGGTTCCACTTTTTTGGGGCTATATTGCCATATTGGTGCTTATGCCCAAAATATGCGATCCTGCCAAATTTCCTGGAGCGTGGGTGATATATAGGTGCGGTGATTCAGTATACATGCAAGTGCTGTATAGGGAAGGGTTCTATATAAGTGCAGGTGCCATATAGTTGCGGAGGTTCCACTTTTTTGGGGCTATATTGCCATATTGGTGCTTATGCCCAAAATATGCGATCCTGCCACATTTCCTGGAGCGTGGATGCTATATAGGTGCGGTGGTTCAGTATACATGCCAGTGCTGGATAGGGAAGGGTTCTATATAAGTGCAGGTGCCATATAGTTGCGGAGGTTCCACTTTTTTGAGGCTAGAGTGCCATATTGGTGCTAGTGCCCAAGATGTGCGATCCTGCCACATTTCCTGGAGCGTGGGGGCTATATAGGTGCGGTGGTTCAGTATACATGCCAGTGCTGGATAGGGAAGGGTTCTATATAAGTGCAGGTGCCATATAGTTGCGGAGGTTCCACTTTTTTGGGGCTATATTGCCATATTGGTGCTTATGCCCAAAATATGCGATCCTGCCAAATTTCCTAGAGCGTGGGTGCTATATAGGTGCGGTGGTTCAGTATACATGCCAGTGCTGGATAGGGAAGGGTTCTATATAAGTGCAGGTGCCATATAGTTGCGGAGGTTCCACTTTTTTGGGGCTATATTGCCATATTGGTGCTTATGCCCAAAATATGCGATCCTGCCAAATTTCCTAGAGCGTGGGTGCTATATAGGTGCGGTGGTTCAGTATACATGCCAGTGCTGTATACGGACGGTTTCTATATAAGTGCAGGTGTCATATAGTTGCGGAGGTTACACTTTTTTAGGGCTATATTGCCATATTGGTGCTTATGCCCAAAATATGCGATCCTGCCACATTTCCTGGAGCGTGGATGCTATATAGGTGCGGTGGTTCAGTATACATGCCAGTGCTGGATAGGGAAGGGTTGTATATAAGTGCAGGTGCCATATAGTTGCGGAGGTTCCACTTTTTTGGGTCTATATTGCCATATTGGTGCTTATGCCCAAAATATGCGATCCTGCCACATTTCCTAGAGCGTGGGTGCTATATAGGTGCGGTGGTTCAGAATACATGCCAGTGCTGGATAGGGAAGTGTTCTATATAAGTGCAGGTGCCATATAGTTGCGGAGGTTCCACTTTTTTGGGGCTATATTGCCATATTGGTGCTTATGCCAAAGATGTGCGATCCTGCAACATTTCCTGCAGCGTGTATGCTATATAGGTGCGGTGGTTCAGTATACATGCCAGTGCTGGATAGGGAAGTGTTCTATATAAGTGCAGGTGCCATATAGTTGCGGACGTTCCACTTTTTTGGGGCTATATTGCCATATTGGTGCTTATGCCCAAGATGTGCGATCATGCCACATTTCCTGGAGCGTGGGTGCTATATAGGTGCGGTGGTTCAGTATACATGCCAGTGCTGGATAGGGAAGGGTTCTATATAAGTGCAGGTGCCATATAGTTGCGGAGGTTCCACTTTTTTGGGGCTATATTGCCATATTGGTGCTTATGCCCAAAATATGCGATCCTGCCACATTTCCTGGAGCGTGGATGCTATATAGGTGCGGTGGTTCAGTATACATGCCAGTGCTGGATAGGGAAGGGTTCTATATAAGTGCAGAAGCCATATAGTTGCGGAGGTTCCACTTTTTTGGGGCTATATTGCCATATTGGTGCTTATGCCCAAGATGTGCGATCCTGCCACATTTCCTGGAGCGTGGGTGCTATATAGGTGCGGTGGTTCAGTATACATGCCAGTGCTGGATAGGGAAGGGTTCTATATAAGTGCAGGTGCCATATAGTTGCGGAGGTTCCACTTTTTTGGGGCTATATTGCCATATTGGTGCTTATGCCCAAGATGTGCGATCCTGCCACATTTCCTGGAGCGTGGATGCTATATAGGTGCGGTGGTTCAGTATACATGCCAGTGCTGGATAGGGAAGGGTTCTATATAAGTGCAGGTGCCATATACTAGCGGAGGTTCCACTTTTTTGGGGCTATATTGCCATATTGGTGCTTATGTCCCAAGATGTGCGATCCTGCCACATTTCCTGGAGCGTGGATGCTATATAGGTGCGGTGGTTCAGTATACATGCCATTGCTGGATAGGGAAGGGTTCTATATAAGTGCATGTGCCATATAGTTGCGGAGGTTCCACTTTTTTGGGGCTATATTGCCATATTGGTGCTTATGCCCAAGATGTGCGACCCTGCCACAGTTCCTGGAGCGTGGGGGCTATATAGGTGCGGTGGTTCAGTATACATGCCAGTGCTGGATAGGGAAGGGTTCTATATAAGTGCAGGTGCCATATAGTTGCGGAGGTTCCACTTTTTTGGGGCTATATTGCCATATTGGTGCTCATGCCCAAAATATGCGATCCTGTCACATTTCCTGGAGCGTGGATGCTATATAGGTGCGGCGGTTCAGTATACATGCCAGTGCTGGATAGGGAAGGGTTCTATATAAGTGCAGGTGCCATATAGTTGCGGAGGTTCCACTTTTTTGGGGCTATATTGCCATATTGGTGCTTATGCCCAAAATATGCGATCCTGCCACATTTCCTGGAGCGTGGATGCTATATAGGTGCGGTGGTTCAGTATACATACCAGTGCTGGATAGGGAAGGGTTCTATATAAGTGCAGAAGCCATATAGTTGCGGAGGTTCCACTTTTTTGGGGCTATATTGCCATATTGGTGCTTATGCCAAAGATGTGCGATCCTGCCGCATTTCCTGGAGCGTGGATGCTATATAGGTGCGGTGGTTCAGTATACATGCCAGTGCTGGATAGGGAAGGGTTCCATATAAGTGCAGGTGCCATATAGTTGCGGAGGTTCCACTTTTTTGGGGCTATATTGCCATATTGGTGCTTATGCCCAAAATATACGATCCTGCCACATTTCCTGGAGCGTGGATGCTATATAGGTGCGGTGGTTCAGTATACATGCCAGTGCTGGATAGGGAAGGGTTCTATATAAGTGCAGAAGCCATATAGTTGCGGAGGTTGCACTTTTTTGGGGCTATATTGCCATATTGGTGCTTATGCCAAAGATGTGCGATCCTGCCGAATTTCCTGGAGCGTGGATGCTATATAGGTGCGGTGGTTCAGTATACATGCCAGTGCTGGATAGGGAAGTGTTCTATATAAGTGCAGGTGCCATATAGTTGCGGAGGTTCCACTTTTTTGGGGCTATATTGCCATATTGGTGCTTATGCCCAAAATATACGATCCTGCCACATTTCCTGGAGCGTGGATGCTATATAGGTGCGGTGGTTCAGTATACATGACAGTGCTGGATAGGGAAGGGTTCTATATAAGTGCAGAAGCCATATAGTTGCGGAGGTTCCACTTTTTTGGGGCTATATTGCCATATTGGTGCTTATGCCCAAAATATGCGATCCTGCCACATTTCCTGGAGCGTGGGTGCTATATAAGTGCGGCGGTTCAGTATACATGCCAGTGCTGGATAGGGAAGGGTTCTATATAAGTGCAGGTGCCATATAGTTGCGGAGGTTCCACTTTTTTGGAGCTATATTGCCATATTGGTGCTTATGCCCAAAATATGCGATCCTGCCACATTTCCTGGAGCGTGGATGCTATATAGGTGCGGTGGTTCAGTATACATGCCAGTGCTGGATAGGGAAGGGTTCTATATAAGTGCAGGTGCCATATACTAGCGGAGGTTCCACTTTTTTGGGGCTATATTGCCATATTGGTGCTTATGCCCAAGATGTGCGATCCTGCCACATTTCCTGGAGCGTGGATGCTATATAGGTGCGGTGGTTCAGTATACATGCCATTGCTGGATAGGGAAGGGTTCTATATAAGTGCAGAAGCCATATAGTTGCGGAGGTTCCACTTTTTTGGGGCTATATTGCCATATTGGTGCTTATGCCCAAAATATGCGATCCTGCCACATTTCCTGGAGCGTGGGTGCTATATAGGTGCGGTGGTTCAGTATACATGCCAGTGCTGGATAGGGAAGGGTTCTATATAAGTGCAGGTGCCATATACTAGCGGAGGTTCCACTTTTTTGGAGCTATATTGCCATATTGGTGCTTATGCCCAAAATATGCGATCCTGCCACATTTCCTGGAGCGTGGATGCTATATAGGTGCGGTGGTTCAGTATACATGCCAGTGCTGGATAGGGAAGGGTTCTATATAAGTGCAGATGCCATATACTAGCGGAGGTTCCACTTTTTTGGGGCTATATTGCCATATTGGTGCTTATGCCCAAGATGTGCGATCCTGCCACATTTCCTGGAGCGTGGATGCTATATAGGTGCGGTGGTTCAGTATACATGCCAGTGCTGGATAGGGAAGGGTTCTATATAAGTGCAGGTGCCATATAGTTGCGGAGGTTTGTAGTGGCCAGTGAAGCAAACCCAGATTAAATTCCCTAATAATTTCCCAGATATAAAGCAGATTCAAATCACGCGCCAACTTGATTAGTTCGAACACCAAGGCTTTAAAAACAGCTACTTCGAATATGGAGCTTTAATTGCTCGAATGTTCTTTTTCGTCTCTCGAGACCGAATTCCATGGAAGGGCCCCGTTAAAGCTCGTCTATGCCGCTTAAGCCGACAGCGACGGTGAACACGCGGATCAATTCCATTTTTCTCCCAAAACACTTCGGTTGTGCCTGTGCCAATAGTGCCAAACTCTAGTGGAAGTCCACGTGTCCCTGTATTACATAATACATACCAAATTACATAATTGCAAGTCGGCGGAGAATCGACTAAAAAGCAAGATCAAGCTATATTGTGTGGTGAAAGTGCAAAGTGCTACGTAGAAAAAAAAAAAAAAGAAGGTGACTATAAAGGAAAGCAGGTTTGGTACATTCACTGAATTCCGAATCTATTACAGAATCTCTTGGTCACTGGAGGTCTGCCGTGCTTTGGCGCTCTCACGCCTAAACCCCCCCCCCACGCAACCTCCAGTGTCTTATTTTTGGCCGCTTCGAATTACCAGCGTCTCCGTTGTACGGACGATCTGCATCGACTTTTGAATGCCCTCTAATCGTATCTTGCGAGATACCACTTGTAGTAGCCAGCACAAAATATAGGGAATTGGTTATCTTCTTTCGTCTCGTGAGACCCCCTAGTGATATTTCGAACGATCAAGCTTTAGCCGCTCTTAAGGTTGGATCAAAGCCTTAGCCGCTCTTAAGTCCGAACGCCCACGAACACATACAAGCGACGGACAGTGGGAAGCATAGACGGCAATCGTACGATTGCACAGTTAAGCTATGCTGTGCATTAGACGATCGTTTTATGCTGCTGCGAATGTTCTGGATCATACGATTGCACAGTTAGTAAAAAGCTCAAAAGCTCTGCTGCACTGGCTACTCAGTCCATCGTCTATTACTGCTTTGAACAATATAAGAATGTTGATCGATCTGTAAAGACGTGATAATTTCCGAGTGCGAGCAACATACATATTGCACACACATATATATAGTGCTATCCGGAAAATATATATATTTCCACAAATATATGCTGGAAGCATATAGTTACAAGTGCCGTACAGTTCAGTGGTCAGTGAATGACAAGAATTTAGTGCAGATATATTTGGGAAAAGAGGTATGTTTTCATATTAGTGCCGTGCACGTGCTGACATAACCTATGTTGCAGGGAGGTGTACCTAAGCTGCCCCATCGCGGTATAGTCTCGAGAAGACTACCCTGGGAGCTGGCTTAGGCGAACAGTTGTCGAGGTTTCTCCAACTCCAACCATAATTCATCTTTTCTGGACCTTATATTGCCACCAAGTCGGAATCTCCAAAGATCCAAGTGGAACAGATCAGCCTTAATCGCCAAGAATATTTAGTGCTGCTCAGACATAAATAACTAAATACAGGCTTGGCGGAAGATTCGTCAGTACGGCCAGGAACCATATACATCGCACCTGTTGACCTCTAACCAACTTCAGGCGGTCAACAGTCTACAAAGCAGCAGCACAGGATCGAGTTTTGTCCAATTTACATTTAATTCATTATCAAGTTCCAACGCATAAACATCAGCAGTTTAACGTAATGTAACTGAAACTTTATTAACACCCCTCTTTGATGTTACGCGCGTACATACCTACATACATATGTGCATATGCACACTAAATTGTCTTCGTTTGCTACCTTTTGGTTCAATTTTCGCGATAGAGCATAACAATTAAATTTCTGTCTGTATTATGAAAACCAAAACAACTGACTGATGACTATGCGACGGTGTTTGTAGCGTAATTGTATTGTATGCATTATATATTTATGATTTCCATATTTTAAACAGCTGCGGTCAACATCTACGACATCATTGGGCCCAACGATCAGCGTAAGACAATAACGCCGGAGTGAGTAATTATGTACAGCAAAAAGTAGTTTGGTCAAAAGAGCCTATTAACTTGAAAGTGTAGATATGCATACAGTGTATAATGATTCAAACCCGTCTGCTCAGTGTGTATAATGCACCCCAGTCTGATCTAGCTTTTGTTTACGATTTCGATTCTTATTCTCTCGTTTATATATATATATATATCTATACCCTAATGTTTTTCATGCTTTAAAATAATGAATTTATAACTAAACTTATATGATAATTAGGATTAAGGAAATAATACCCACAAATTAGAAGCTAAGTCAATTGTTGTGTTTCTACAACTGCAACGTAATGAATATTGAAATTGAAGTCTCACATTATATTAAAATATGAATCTTTTTGAATTGAAATGAATCTTTAAAATCATAAAAATGGTCTGTCGAGTATCCGTGCCAGGATCTTATAAAATGTGGTAAACCTTAGTAAAGGATTGATCAAGGGACAATGCAAGAACTCGAACGCAATGTCATGGTAGGGTGGGTACAGAAGAGAGGGACAATCAACACCTAGGTTCTCTCTAAATAGAAATGGTTCAGTAGGGCTTTTATATAGCGTGTCGGCGCTATCAGTATTTCAGTTTCCTTTGTTTTATATAATCACTTATAGTTCCCGTAAAGTGCACTAATTAAATGTAGTGGAGTACGATAGTACAATTAGGCGAGGAAGAACCCCGACCATCCGGCGAGCTAGACCCGAGCCTAGCAAGAGTGCACACGACCAACCCTATTTGTACGCCGTCCTTAAGTCAGTCATGGTCATCTGCTGATACCGAGGGCCTATATATCTGTTTACATATATATATATTTAAACTCTGGTACACTACACACTCAACATCCTTGATGCGGAATCGACAACGCCTAGGAATTAAAGTGGAAATTTATGTCAGCTGAAATTGTGCAGAAAATGTGAATACCAGATCAGGAATCGGAATCTAGGGTGACCTGTGTCGTGGACAACATGTGATCATCGATTCGTGAGTACGAACATACCCGCGAAATAGCAGGGTATAGCAGCGGTGCAGCGTAATGAAAAGGGAGAGCGTGATAACTCACACGCCAAGAGCGAGCTTTCGTTCGAAGAGAATTCGGACATATGCGTGCGTATGCACACACATATAAACGTGCATTAATTTGATCATCGACATTCTCTTTGCTTTGTCTTGTTCTTTTCTTTTGCTTGCATTCTTGTGTTTGCACTTCAATTAAATTTGACTTTAAATGTAAACATATACATTTATATTAAGGAATATCTTTCCTATAGAATTAATTTCTTTATCTTATGTCTTAAGTTCCTTTCCTAATTAACTCAATGTTAAGCCTTGATTAACTCTGGCAATGTCGGCCAAAATATCATTCTTTAATTCTTTACTATTTTTATATAATTAATATTGTTCCACAGCTACCGAAGCAGTTCATTGGGCCCAACGAGCTCGTCAAGGAAAGTGTTTGAATTTGGTAATGATCATTAGTTTTGTATTGAATGGAAATGTTGACCTTCGTGAGTAAAAAGGCTCAGTTTTGCTATGAATTGTATTTTATATTCTTAAGTTAATGAACCTTTTGTTAGATATGAATCTTTTGAATCTTGATTAATATAACTATTTTGAATTAACATGAATATGGAATAAATAACCACCATTCTGTCTAAGTACATAATGCCAATGATACATCGAGTGTAATAATGCCGCGGTAGTTACGTTAGGGGCCATGCCAACATCGTTCCACGCATTGCCGAAGGTAGGGAGGGTATAGAGGAACTAGTGATCTCCTACACCTAGGATCACTAAATTAAATACGCGACTACCGGATTCCTTCTTGCCATCTATGCCGACCGGGGATTAAGTACATTTGTTTTTTTTTGTGTTTTGATCAAAGTAGATTCTGTGTAAGTGCACTTAAATTTTTATAATATGGCGAGAACAAGGAAGTATAGGGATAGGAAAGACCCCGACCCCATCCGGCGAGCTGAGCCCAGAGCGCAGTATAGTGCACTAACCCCGATTCCCTTTCCTGCTGAGGCTGCATTGCCAAAAAGATTTAACCAGCCCGTAGCCATAACATTATAAAATGGCGCCCAACGTGGGGCCCGAAGACGAAACGACGTGTTATAATCGTAAAAGTGTAGCAAAGATACGATTATTTCCAGATGAGGATAATTCCGAACGGTTGGAGTAACCTTCGTGCTTCACGGTTAAGCTCTGTTAATACATCCATTAGCCTGTTAATTAGAAAATTCGGTATATCGTGTAGACGTGTAGTCAGCTTTTGGAATGGAGATTTCAATTCGACTGAGTAGGGATTGGTCTACCAAGAAATGACGGCGTGAACTGTATAGATGTCTGAAGAATATATTTTAGTAGAATAAAGATGTTAGTGCCGTGTATCTGAGCTGTGGAATGTGCGATTGCAATGCAGGATTTTGTATTGATCGACCCAACCAGACGCACGACCACTTTCAACTTTATAGGAACATGACTTGTTCGGTACTTGGAATGGCGGGTCTTAGAGGAACTTTGAGTTCCCGACGAGTATCAAACATAGTCTAATAGGAACCTTTAATATCCATTTAATTCAATAATCATAGAGGCAGAAGAGAGGAGTTACACATCGATGTAGCATTGGCATTTGTGGAAAGGACAGAAAATATAAAATTGATTGAAGAGAAAAAAAAAAAAAATTAAGAGGAAATATGACCAGTAAGGATAATAGCTTTGAAACTGTATTAAATCAGCATGGCTATTGTCGCATTTGCCACGATAAACTTGAGAAAGATCAATTGTTGCCACGACACCGTGTCAACATCAATTTCACCATTCCTGTTTGACCGATTGGCTTAAGAGTTCACCGAGTTGTCCAACCTGTCGCGGACTATGCACTACAGAATTGTTAGTTCGGGGAAATGTTGATTTGGCGACGGAATTAAATAACGCGGACCTTGCAGAGGTAGGAGATTCGAACACGGAAGGAATTCCCCTCGATGCGCCAGGGCCAAGTGGAAGTAGATTTCGAGGTAGAGGCAGAGGCGCTATTCCCAAGTCAAATATAGTAACGAGATCTAAGCAAAGGGAGGGAAATCCTACCCCTACAGACCCAACTAGCCAATCGCTGAATTCATCTAACTCCATGGATAAGAGTGAAATTGTTAATTTGGTAAGGTCAATGATGGGCACACAACAAAAGACGTTGTTGGAGAAGCTAACCGCCCATATAGAGACAGCATTGAGCCATCAGCTGAGTTCGTTTCAATTGAGATCGGGACTTGTGGAGCAGGCTTCGAATTATCAGCATGTACCAGCAGACGTTAGGAGTAGAGCAAGCCAAGAGGCAGACTTAAGGAATACTAGCAATCGCTCTTCAGTTTCAATTTCACCAGAAAAGGTAGGACATGTGTAGTAGCCAGCAGAAAATATAGGGAATTGGTTATCTTCTTTCGTCTCGTGAGACCCCCTAGTGATATTTCGAACGATCAAGCTTTAGCCGCTCTTAAGGTTGGATCAAAGCCTTAGCCGCTCTTAAGTCCGAACGCCCACGAACACATACAAGCGACGGACAGTGGGAAGCATAGACGGCAAGCGTACGATTGCACAGTTAAGCTATGCTGTGCATTAGACGATCGTTTTATGCTGCTGCGAATGTTCTGGATCATACGATTGCACAGTTAGTAAAAAGCTCAAAAGCTCTGCTGCACTGGCTACTCAGTCCATCGTCTATTACTGCTTTGAACAATATAAGAAAGTTGATCGATCTGTAAAGACGTGATAATTTCCGAGTGCGAGCAACATACATATTGCACACACATATATATAGTGCTATCCGGAAAATATATATATTTCCACAAATATATGCTGGAAGCATATAGTTACAAGTGCCGTACAGTTCAGTGGTCAGTGAATGACAAGAATTTAGTGCAGATATATTTGGGAAAAGAGGTATGTTTTCATATTAGTGCCGTGCACGTGCTGACATAACCTATGTTGCAGGGAGGTGTACCTAAGCTGCCCCATCGCGGTATAGTCTCGAGAAGACTACCCTGGGAGCTGGCTTAGGCGAACAGTTGTCGAGGTTTCTCCAACTCCAACCATAATTCATCTTTCTGGACCTTATATTGCCACCAAGTCGGAATCTCCAAAGATCCAAGTGGAACAGATCAGCCTTAATCGCCAAGAATATTTAGTGCTGCTCAGACATAAATAACTAAATACAGGCTTGGCGGAAGATTCGTCAGTACGGCCAGGAACCATATACATCGCACCTGTTGACCTCTAAACAACTTCAGGCGGTCAACAGTCTACAAAGCAGCAGCACAGGATCGAGTTTTGTCCAATTTACATTTAATTCATTATCAAGTTCCAACGCATAAACATCAGCAGTTTAACGTAATGTAACTGAAACTTTATTAACACCCCTCTTTGATGTTACGCGCGTACATACCTACATACATATGTGCATATGCACACTAAATTGTCTTCGTTTGCTACCTTTTGGTTCAATTTTCGCGATAGAGCATAACAATTAAATTTCTGTCTGTATTATGAAAACCAAAACAACTGACTGATGACTATGCGACGGTGTTTGTAGCGTAATTGTATTGTATGCATTATATATTTATGATTTCCATATTTTAAACAGCTGCGGTCAACATCTACGACATCATTGGGCCCAACGATCAGCGTAAGACAATAACGCCGGAGTGAGTAATTATGTACAGCAAAAAGTAGTTTGGTCAAAAGAGCCTATTAACTTGAAAGTGTAGATATGCATACAGTGTATAATGATTCAAACCCGTCTGCTCAGTGTGTATAATGCACCCCAGTCTGATCTAGCTTTTGTTTACGATTTCGATTCTTATTCTCTCGTTTATATATATATATATATATATATCTATACCCTAATGTTTTTCATGCTTTAAAATAATGAATTTATAACTAAACTTATATGATAATCAGGATTATGGAAATATTACCCACAAATTAGAAGCTAAGTCAATTGTTGTGTTTCTACAACTGCAACGTAATGAATATTGAAATTGAAGTCTCACATTATATTAAAATATGAATCTTTTTGAATTGAAATGAATCTTTAAAATCATAAAAATGGTCTGTCGAGTATCCGTGCCAGGATCTTATAAAATGTGGTAAACCTTAGTAAGGGATTGATCAAGGGACAATGCAAGAACTCGAACGCAATGTCATGGTAGGGTGGGTACAGAAGAGAGGGACAATCAACACCTAGGTTCTCTCTAAATAGAAATGGTTCAGTAGGGCTTTTATTTGGCGTGTCGGCGCTATCAGTATTTCAGTTTACTTTGTTTTATATAATCACTTATAGTTCCCGTAAAGTGCACTAATTAAATGTAGTGGAGTACGCCGTCCTTAAGTCAGTCATGGTCATCTGCTGATACCGAGGGCCTATATATCTGTTTACATATATATATATTTAAACTCTGGTACACTACACATTTATGGCGCCCAACGTGGGGCCAGGCAACTTGCCTTAGAATCTAAAACCAATTCAGAGCGATATTAAAATTTGGATTTATAGTGTCTTACTATATAGGCCGATTATTTTAATAAGACAAGCAAATCTTGCCTTGGTTCTCCAAGCTCAACCGGTAATACATCAAAATTTCAACGACACATTTTCTTTTGCAAAATATTGCACAAAGGTTAAAGATTTCAAAATTTATACTTTGACTCGGTTTTCGGATTTAGCAACTGCAATTCATTTTATTTCGGATTGGTTGACCAAAACAGACCCATAGTATCGAATTGTGAGTATCAGAGACAGTTATGCAATACCATACAGTGATCAGAATAAACAGGAATTGTTTTAGGATTTAGCGGTTCCAATTCAGTTTATTTTGGATTGATCGACCAAAGCAAACCTGCTTTTTCACTTTAGGCATCTTGAGTTATTCGGATTTACAATGTTATATTGCCAAATCGCGATAGTTGTCCAATGATTCAGTGCACGAGGTCATTAACTTATAAATAGTCCATATTAACGAAAATAGAAAAGCCTACTGAAACCAAATAGATATTTCGTAAGTATTCTGGCATGTGGGAAAGACAGACATTATTATTACAATTAATACCTTCTTATATAATTATACCCGATACTCAAAATGAGTATTGGGGTATATTAGATTTGTGGTAAAAGTGGATGTGTGTAACGTCCAGAAGGAATCGTTTCCGACCCCATAAAGTATATATATTCTTGATCAGCATCAATAGCCGAGTCGATTGAGCCATGTCTGTCTGTCCGTCCGTCCGTCTGTCCGTCTGTCCGTCCGTCCGTCTGTCCGTCCCCTTCAGCGCCTAATGCTCAAAGACTATAAGAGCTAGAGCAACGATGTTTTGGATCCAGACTTCTGTGATATGTCACTGCTCCAAAAATATTTCAAAACTTTGCCGCGCCCACTTCCGCCCCCACAAAGGGCGAAAATCTGTGGCATCCACAATTTCGACGATACGAGAAAACTAAAAACGCAGAATCGTAGAAGATGACTATATCTTCTAGAGTGCAAAATCTGAACCAGATCGTATAATTATTACAGCCAGAATCACGAAAACAATTTCACTCTTTCTCGCTCTGTCTCACTCTAACACACAGGTTTCATGGTCGGTTTTGCCAATTGCAAAATATGAGTTCAAGGATCTCAGAACCTATAAAAGCCAGAGCAACCAAATTTGGTATCCACACTCCTGTGATATCGGACCTTGACCGTTTCCTGTCCAAATTTCGCCACACCCCCTTCCGCCCCCGCAAAGGACGAAAATCTGAGGCAACCACAATTCTCAGAGACTATTAAGGCTAGAGTAACCAAATTTGGTGCACACACTCCTTTAAGATGTCACTATAAAACGTATATCTCAGAATTTCGCCCCACCCCCATCCGCCCCCACAAAGGACGAAAATCTGTTGCATCCACAATATTGCAGATTTGAGAAAACTAAAAACGCAGAATCATAGATAATGACCATATCTATTAGATTGCTGAATCTGGATCAGATCAGACCATTTTTTTAGCCAAAAGGAACAAATCATTTTGCAGTGGCTACGCAGCGCCCGACGTCACGCTCAGACTGATTTTCTGTCTCTCTCGCACGCACTCTTTGTCGTGTCGTTAAATATTAGCGGCGTCTGCCGGAGGAGAGCCATACTGACTTAGTATCGGGTATAACCTTAGAGTTGCGGTGTCCGCAGCAACTCACAACGTTCCCCCTCGTTTTTTTTTTTTATTATTTTTTTTTCTTTAATTCCTTAAATATTGTCTGATATACAATGGCTGTAAGGCGAAGTACAGATGATATAACAACTGCTTTGCAGGAAGCAGAACCATTTTGTGGAATTTGCAACGAAGTATTGGGAACTAGTGAGATTATAGCCAACACCCCGTGTAGACATAAACTTTGTATTTTGGAACAGATTAGGACAAACCCAAAATGTCCCACCTGTTCATTAGATTGTTCTGCTCTGGCACTAACATTCTCTAACAACACGTTGTTAGCCGAGCTTAACGCCGAAGGAACACGACCAACTAGTGCTAACGAATCTTTTAGCACAATAGACGGAACGTCTAATCGACCTAAAAAGGGCCAAAAGTTTATTAGAAGGGGTATGAATACGAGAGCAACTCAACGATCCAGGTTAGATCGCTCACTAACAGAAACTGAAACCAACAACACAACCCTTCCAATAACCTCTCAAGTGGAAATCGCTAACTACGTCCAGTCTGCTGTAAGCATTCAACAGGCTCAGTTAATGGAACAACTAACTTCATTTTTAAGCAAAACAATTGAATCTTCGATTCAAAGTCAATTAGCGTCACTCCAGCTGACACAACCAGAACATATCTCTCCCGATGTTTCCGGTGACAAACAAATAACGTGGGTATCGGTCAAGCACGAGATAGTCACGCAGAAGTTCTTTTAGATTTTTCAAGAGCGAGTGCAAATCGAAGTAATTCGAGCTCACACGTAGCACCAGCAAAAGTTTCCAGTATAATGCAGAATTGGCGCATTAAATTCGATGGTTCAAAAACTTGCATGAGGATGGATGAGTTTATTTATCGAGTACGTTCTCTAACGCAACAAAATCTTTATAACAATTATCAATTGCTTTGTGATCACTTGTATCTTTTATTCGCGGGAAAAGCTAGTGATTGGTACTGGAAATTCCATCGAAATTACCCAAACTTTAATTGGGATACGTTTTGTATAGAGTTTAGAAGAAGATTTGAAGATGTTGAGACCGACTATGATATCTGGGAAAAGATTAGGAAACGTCGTCAGGGCGAAAACGAATCCTTCGATGACTTTCAATATGCTATCGAAGATCTCGTGGATAGGCTTCAAAATTCGGTTACAGAAGAAGATGTTGTGAATCTACTTATTAGAAATTCCAAGCCCACTCTTCACCACGAGCTTCTTCACTTAAAGATTGCCAATAGATCGTTATTACGACGAGAGGTACGTAAGCACGAGCAGTTTTATAACGATATAAGATCGGTCAAGCAAAGGACTCTTCGCTCATACGTATCGGAATTGTCAGGTCCAGACGATAGCGAGCAGCTATTCGATGACTTGGTCGAGCATAATGAAGTGTGTCAAATACAACGTCGTACTTCACAGTCAGTTCCAACTTGCTGGAACTGTGACAACAAAGGGCATAAATTTGACGATTGTGTAGGTCCTCGTAAGATCTTTTGCTACGGGTGTGGAACAAAAGATACTTACAAACCGGTATGTCCCAAATGTAACCCTCCGGGAAACCGGCAGAAGGATGTGTTAAACAACAACAAGCAGACACATCCTTAGAAAAAAGTTTGCAAGAATCACCTACTAGTTTAACGAACGACCAAAGTTTAAGGGAGCCTAAGATCAGCTCACAAACAGTAGAGGAAACCCTGCCTACGGCATATCATTTTTCATTTACTCCTTTACCTGAAAGGGAAGCAAATTATATTACAACGCGTAAGAAAATTTTTGATAAGATAGATAGTTTTAAATTTGTAAGAAAGCCCAAACGTTCAACTAAACGTTTGAGACAATTTTGGAAGATGGTTCGCAAGAATAAGAACAAGTTTGTTTCAGCTATATTTCTTAGTTCGGATAACAGGCTGTACACCAGTGTCACCATTGAAGGCAGTGATTACATAGCTTTGTTGGATTCGGGGGCCACAATCAGTTGTATTGGAGGTTCAGCCGCGAAAGAAATGTTGGCGCATTGCAAGGTTAAGAAGTGTTCAGGAGCAATACGAACGGCTAACGATACTGAAAGTAAGGTTATAGGCAAGCTGGTAACACAAATTAATTACCGTGGATGCACGGCAGACCTTGAAATGTTTCTTATTCCTGAACTCAAGCAAGACGTCTATTTGGGGATAGACTTCTGGCAAAAATTTGGACTTTTAGATAAAATCTCACACACTGCAGAGGTATCTGAATTAGATGTTGGAGGTACGGATGACGTCGAAGAACCACCGAACCTACATAAATTGACAGCAGACGAGAGAATTCGCTTAGATAAAGTGATAGGTTGTTTTCCATCTTTCGCTACTGAAGGATTAGGCCGTACCAGTTTAGTCACACACTCTATAGATGTTGGAGCAGCTATTCCCGTAAAGCAACGACATTGGCCGGTATCACCAGCCATAGAGAAATTGATGTTTGCCGAGGTGGACAATATGCTTGCGCTCGATGTTATAGAGGAGTCGACTAGTCCCTGGAGCAGTAATTGCGTGTTGGTAAAGAAAGGCGAAAAATATAGACTGTGTCTCGATTCAAGAGAAGTGAACAAGGTTACAAGACGGGATGCATATCCGTTACCACATATTGATGGTATTCTAAGTCGATTACCACCCGCTTGTTACATCACTGGATTAGACATGAAACACGCATTTTGGCAAATCCCGTTGGATGAACAATCGCGACAGTATACTGCATTTACAGTGCCTAACCGACCATTATATCAATATAAAATGATGCCATTTGGTCTTTGCAATGCCGCTCAAACTCTCTGTAGACTAATGGATCGAGTTATTCCAGCTCATCTTCGGACACGTGTATTCGTATATTTAGATGATCTACTTGTTTTATCAGAGGATTTCGAGTCGCATTTACTGTTGTTACAGGAGATAGCGTTGTGTCTACGCAAAGCAAATCTAACCATTAACATAGGGAAATCAAACTTTTGCATAAAAGAAATCACGTATTTGGGTTTTATTATTGGTAATGGTCGGATAAAGACAAATCCAGACAAAATCAAGGCCATCTCGAAGTTCCCTGTGCCAGTTACCGTTAAGCAACTGCGTCGATTTTTGGGGTTATCCGGTTGGTACCGACGTTTCGTTGAAAATTATGCTACCGTTAGTTTTCCCTTAACCGAGTTGCTTAAGAAGAAAAAAGATTTACAGTGGAATGATGGTGGATGATGCTCAACAGTCGTTTGAGACCTTAAAGTCCTGTTTAACCGCATCACCCATTTTGATAACTCCTGACTTCTCAAAACCTTTTATTTTGCTCTGTGATGCTAGCACTTACGGAATCGGTTGTGTTTTAGCTCAAGAACGCGACGGCGTTGAATTGCCAATTGCTTACATGTCAGAAAAATTATCCAAGGCACAACGTAATTATTCGGTTACCGAACTGGAGTGCTTAGCAGTCATAAAGGGAATAAAAAAATTCCGCTCTTATATTGAGGGACAGGACTTCGTAGTCATAACCGATCACGCAGCACTTAAATGGTTAATGCAACAAAAGGATTTATCGGGTAGATTAGCCAGATGGTCTATGAAATTGCGTAGTTTCACATTTAATATCCTACATAGAAAGGGGACACTGAATGTTGTCGCTGACACTCTATCGCGTCAGGATGAACCGGCTATAGAGGAGCTCACGCAAATAAACCCCATGGTTGATCTAGACTCAGATCAATTCAAATCAGCTGAGTATCTGAGTTTAATAGAAAGTATTCAACAGAATCAGAGTAAGTTCCCAGACTTGAAAGTGATAGACGGTCAAGTTTTCAAAAGGACAGTATTCGCTTCGGGAGATGAGTCTCAAGAGAACGCATCATGGAAACTTTGGGTTCCGCCAGGGTTAATTACGAACGTATTATATCAAGCTCATGACGCCCCTAGCTTCGCACATTGTGGGATGAGTAAAACCATAGAGAAGCTTAAAAGATATTTATTCTGGCCTCGCATGGTTAGCCAGACGCGCAAGTACATATCTGAATGCACCGTTTGTCGCACGACCAAGAGTCCGAATATGATTCTTAGACCTCCTATGGGTAAACCATTCACTTCGGATAGGCCGTTTCAGAAATTATACATAGATCTCTTAGGACCATACCCACGCACAAAAAAGGGAAACATAGGATTGCTCATAGTTGTTGATCACAATACTAAGTTCCATTTTCTGTGTCCCTTGAAGAAATTTACAGCCCCTAAGATCTGTGAATATCTGGAAGGGTCTCTCTTTTATACATTTGGGGTGCCAGAAGTCATCTTGTCAGACAATGGATCCCAATTTAAATCTAGCTACTTTCAGGCATTTTTAAATAGCTTCGGTATAACACAAAAATGCACAGCTATTTATTCACCGCAAGCGAATGCCAGCGAGCGACTGAACAGATCCGTGATAGCTGCGATACGAGCTTATATCGGTAACGAACATTCCAATTGGGACTGTAACCTGAATGCCATTAGTGGTTCATTGAGATCTACCTTACATAGGAGTACAGGGTATTCTCCATATTTTCTAGCATTTGGTCAAAACATGATGTTGAATGGGAAGGATTACGCACTCTTGCGTAAACTAGACCTTTTTGAACGACGATACTAGAATGGAGAACCCAGATTCCTTGCAGCTAATCCGGCGACAGGCTAAAGCGAATGTCAATAAGGCACACGAAGAAAATTCGCATAGATACAATTTGCGCTGCCGTGATACACAATTAAAGATTGGAGATTTGGTATATGCTAGAAATTTCACACAAAGTAGTGCTATAAAAAAGTTTAGTTCTAAACTAGCCCCTGTGTTCATTCCCGCTCAGGTAATTAAAAAGCGAAGTCCGTACTATTACGAATTGGTCGATGAGAACAAGAAATATCTCGGCGTGTATCATCTGAAAGACATTCAAATCAGGAAATAATCTCTCCTAATCAAGTTCTTCAGATAATTATTCGTCGAGCAGGTCTTGTATAATTATCTGTGGTGTAGTAGCCAGCACAAAATATAGGGAATTGGTTATCTTCTTTCGTCTCGTGAGACCCCCTAGTGATATTTCGAACGATCAAGCTTTAGCCGCTCTTAAGGTTGGATCAAAGCCTTAGCCGCTCTTAAGTCCGAACGCCCACGAACACATACAAGCGACGGACAGTGGGAAGCATAGACGGCAATCGTACGATTGCACAGTTAAGCTATGCTGTGCATTAGACGATCGTTTTATGCTGCTGCGAATGTTCTGGATCATACGATTGCACAGTTAGTAAAAAGCTCAAAAGCTCTGCTGCACTGGCTACTCAGTCCATCGTCTATTACTGCTTTGAACAATATAAGAAAGTTGATCGATCTGTAAAGACGTGATAATTTCCGAGTGCGAGCAACATACATATTGCACACACATATATATAGTGCTATCCGGAAAATATATATATTTCCACAAATATATGCTGGAAGCATATAGTTACAAGTGCCGTACAGTTCAGTGGTCAGTGAATGACAAGAATTTAGTGCAGATATATTTGGGAAAAGAGGTATGTTTTCATATTAGTGCCGTGCACGTGCTGACATAACCTATGTTGCAGGGAGGTGTACCTAAGCTGCCCCATCGCGGTATAGTCTCGAGAAGACTACCCTGGGAGCTGGCTTAGGCGAACAGTTGTCGAGGTTTCTCCAACTCCAACCATAATTCATCTTTTCTGGACCTTATATTGCCACCAAGTCGGAATCTCCAAAGATCCAAGTAGAACAGATCAGCCTTAATCGCCAAGAATATTTAGTGCTGCTCAGACATAAATAACTAAATACAGGCTTGGCGGAAGATTCGTCAGTACGGCCAGGAACCATATACATCGCACCTGTTGACCTCTAAACAACTTCAGGCGGTCAACAGTCTACAAAGCAGCAGCACAGGATCGAGTTTTGTCCAATTTACATTTAATTCATTATCAAGTTCCAACGCATAACAATTAAATTTCTGTCTGTATTATGAAAACCAAAACAACTGACTGATGACTATGCGACGGTGTTTGTAGCGTAATTGTATTGTATGCATTATATATTTATGATTTCCATATTTTAAACAGCTGCGGTCAACATCTACGACATCATTGGGCCCAACGATCAGCGTAAGACAATAACGCCGGAGTGAGTAATTATGTACAGCAAAAAGTAGTTTGGTCAAAAGAGCCTATTAACTTGAAAGTGTAGATATGCATACAGTGTATAATGATTCAAACCCGTCTGCTCAGTGTGTATAATGCACCCCAGTCTGATCTAGCTTTTGTTTACGATTTCGATTCTTATTCTCTCGTTTATATATATATATATATATATATCTATACCCTAATGTTTTTCATGCTTTAAAATAATGAATTTATAACTAAACTTATATGATAATCAGGATTAAGGAAATATTACCCACAAATTAGAAGCTAAGTCAATTGTTGTGTTTCTACAACTGCAACGTAATGAATATTGAAATTGAAGTCTCACATTATATTAAAATATGAATCTTTTTGAATTGAAATGAATCTTTAAAATCATAAAAATGGTCTGTCGAGTATCCGTGCCAGGATCTTATAAAATGTGGTAAACCTTAGTAAGGGATTGATCAAGGGACAATGCAAGAACTCGAACGCAATGTCATGGTAGGGTGGGTACAGAAGAGAGGGACAATCAACACCTAGGTTCTCTCTAAATAGAAATGGTTCAGTAGGGCTTTTATTTGGCGTGTCGGCGCTATCAGTATTTCAGTTTACTTTGTTTTATATAATCACTTATAGTTCCCGTAAAGTGCACTAATTAAATGTAGTGGAGTACGCCGTCCTTAAGTCAGTCATGGTCATCTGCTGATACCGAGGGCCTATATATCTGTTTACATATATATAGTGACATATCCATAATTCCCCACATCCCATACACATTATGTTTATGTACAATTCATCCACCCCATCCACACAAGTAACAGGACCCCACTCAAGAATCAATAAGTGTTTCTTCCCATACTCCAAGCTAGGGCCCCCCCATAATATAAACAATGGACCACATTGTTTCAGCAACATTAGAATCACGCCACTCTCGAGAAATCGATTCTTTAGAATCACGCCACTCATGAGGACCAATCAAAGCTAGACATAAAACCAAGGAGTATCACATTCCTAGCTCCGTCATGTAATGCAACACCGATCGCCAGCAGTGGATGCCTTTCATCAAAGCCGACGCATCCCCAAATATCGATCCAGGCACGTACGCCACCGACACGAAGATGCAGCCGAGGAAAGCAACGCCCGAAGCCAGAGTCGGGAGTTCCAAGAGAAGGGCTCATGGAAACTAGCCAGCAGCAGAGAGATCAGTTCCGTTCGAGACAAGCAGACCGAAAGTCAAGTCGGGGAATTCATTTAAATCTTGTGACATAAAGATATTTAAGTTGTAAAATAAAAGTCTTTGTTAAAAAACTTAAAATCGAGTTGCGGATATTTAACTGGCGCAGCCGGTAGGATTTCGTTTAAAATTAACACCTATATTTCGGTAATGGTCAGCTTGTGTAATTTATAATTACTGTGATCACGTAATCCCGGAATTGTTAATAAAATTGTGAAATCCGCCAAAGAACCTATGTGCTGCAAGCACATACGATTTGCAAAACTAATTTAAGTGAACTGAAGTAAGCGGAGATAGTGAATCACCAAGGACAGTGAAACACTTAATACAAAATCAAAAAAACTTACAAGTGAACCAAAATAAAGTTAAAAACTACAACAAAACAAAACCCAATCAACACCAACAACATGGCGTTACCACCACTATCATTGAGCGAAATCCACTTGAACCAGGCACTGCTGTCGATCCGACAAATACCTACCTATGACGGTTCATCTGGACAGCTAAGCTCATTTATCAAACGAATCGAATATGTATGCGGATTATATCCAACTGAAGATCTTCGCCAACAAAGGATCCTATTTGGAGCGACCGAGATCCAACTGTCAGGAGAGGCACAACGCATATCGCAAATGATACAACCCAACACGTGGCTCGAACTGAAGACGGCGCTGATCAACGAGTTCAAAAATCACACACCATATGAAGAACTCTTACGACAACTATACACCACCAGATTCAACGGCAGTCTTCATAAGTTTATAGAAGAATTAGAGATAAAAGCATTATTAATAAACAATAAGCTAAACTTAGAAAACATACCAGAAAATAATGTCATTTATAAAAACGCTTTGAACAACACAATTAAAGATGTCATTACTCGAAAACTTCCTGACAGAATGTTCATGACCTTAGCAAGAAAAGATATTACCACATTGTCTAATCTTAAGAAGGCAGCACAAGAAGAAGGATTGTACGAAGCTAGTACAACAGATTCAGGTACAAATAAAGATCAATCGAAATCGTCTCAATCAAATCGAAAGAATGTTGGAAACTATTATCCAAATTATAATACTACTAACTATCACAATCAAACTCAGAGTTCATCTGGAACAGGTCAGACTAATCGAACAAATCAAAATCAAAATTCCCAAAATCCTGGATTATACAATGAGTTCAAAAATTCCTTGAATCAAGGTAGGGCTCAGAATCCATTCAATCAGCAAATATCTCAAAACCAAGCTAGTGGGAGTGGACCCAACCAACCTACTAAAAGAGGGAGGGAGAGCCAGAGTGGCCAAACGAAGATGGACGTAAATTTTCATCAAGCCGCCTCGGAAGAAACCGAGGAGGACCCTATATAAACATTACCATTAATAAAAGAATATTAAGGTGTATCGCTGACTCGGGATCATCGATCAACATCATGAAAGAAAATTACACAGATTCCGAGATAAAAGACGATAACCTTACGGTCCATACCATCAATGGACCTGTCCGTTTAACTAAGAGTATAATGAGGAATGCGAACAAAACATGTCCGTCCGAACAAAAGTTCTACATACATAACTTTTCCGAAAATTATGATATTTTATTAGGAAGAGAATACTTGATGGCAAGTAAAGCCGTCATCGATTACAGAAATGACACTGTAACACTAGCAGCTAGGTCGTACCCAATCATTCAGAGTGGAGAAGCTATTGAAGCCGGCAAGACCGCACAGAAGTGCACTGATCCCTCTACAAAAGAAGAGAAGATCGCACCTAAGTGCCTTGACCCATCTCCAGAGGGAGATCAATACTTCGCTTCCGCTCTAGACAGTGAATTAAGGGAATGTAATCAATTAAGATTGGAACACTTAAACGACGAAGAGAGGGAAGAGTTAAAGAAGGTCTTATATGAGTTTAAGGATGTGCAGTACAGAGAAGGTGACAATTTGACTTTCACAAGTACAATCAAGCACGAGATCAAAACTCAACATGAAGACCCGGTCTACAGACGACCATACAAATATGCCCAGATACATGATCAGGAGGTAAACCAGCAAATCAAAGATATGATCAGGCAGGGAATAATTCGAAAGTCGAATTCTCCTTACTGCTCGCCCATATCTATGATTCCGAAGAAGATAGATGCTTCAGGAAAGCAAAAATATCGAATGGTAGTAGACTATAGAAGTCTAAATGAAATAACAGTTAAGGACAAATTCCCAACTCCAAGAATGGATGAAATCCTAGACAAACTAGGTAAATGTCAGTATTTTACGACAATCGATTTAGCAAAAGGTTTCCATCAAATACCCATGGAACCTAGCTCAATCCCCAAAACTGCGTTCTCCACTAAGCATGGACATTACGAGTTCACTCGTATGCCCTTTGGGCTAACCACTGCCCCAGCTACCTTCCAAAGATGTATGAACAATCTGCTAGAAGAGTTAATCTTCAAAGATTGCTTTGTATACTTAGATGACATCATTATATTTTCCACTTCATTGGAAGAACACTTGTTGTCACTAAGGAGAGTATTTGGAAAGTTGAGAGACGCCAACTTGAAGCTACAAATGGATAAATGTGAATTCATGAAAAAGGAAACTGAATTCCTAGGTCATGTAGTCACTACTGAAGGAATAGTACCAAATCCAGGCAAAATCTCTGCCATTGTCAAATTTCCAATACCAGAAACGACTAAACAAATAAAGTCATTCTTAGGTCTGTGCGGGTTCTACAGGAAATTCATTCCTAATTTTGCAAACATAGCAAAACCCATGACACTCAAACTAAAGAAAGGAGCTGTCATAGACCCCAAGGAAGAAAGGTACGTCGAGGCATTTGAGAGACTAAAAGTACTCATCACCTCAGACCCTATCCTTGCGTTCCCAGACTTTGACAAAATGTTCACGGTAACAACCGACGCTAGTAACATAGCATTGGGAGCGGTTTTGTCACAAGAACACAAACCGATCTGCTACGCTAGCAGAACCCTAAATGAACATGAAATAAACTATTCAGCCATCGAAAAGGAATTATTAGCGATCGTATGGGCAACCAAGTATTTCCGTTCATACCTGTTCGGTAGAACATTCGAGATACAAAGCGATCATAAACCCTTGATTTGGTTGAACAACCTCAAGGAGCCAAATATGAAATTACAAAGGTGGAAAATAAAACTGAATGAGTTTGATTTTAAAATGAAATATCTACCAGGCAAAGAAAATCATGTAGCTGATGCCTTATCAAGGGTAAAGATTAATGAAAATCTCCTGGGAGAAGCTTCCAATAGCGTTGGTGCAACTGTACATAGCGCACAGGAAGACAATCTAAATCACATTGCTATCACGGAAAGACCAATTAACTATTACAATCGGCAAATTGAGCTAATAAAAGGCAATGAAGATAAGGTAGAAACAATTCGTTATTTTCACAAGCTAATCATCAAGATCACGTATAAGGAAATGACTAACACCTTAGCGAAGGATATAATAAAGGAATATCTATGCACCAAAAAGAGCGCATTATATTTCCATAACGAAACAGATTTTCCTCCATTCCAAAAAGCCTATTTAGAAATCATTAATTCTAACAATATAACCAAAGCTATTAAATCAAGCACGAAACTCCTAGATATTCAGAATTACGCTGAATTTAAAGAAACCATATTAAAGAATCATAAAGGCTTACTCCATCCAGGGATAGAGAAAACCGTCAATTGGTTTAGGGGAAAATACTATTACCCGGATTATCAAAAACTAATCCAAAACATCATAAACGAATGTCCTACTTGTAATATTGCCAAAACAGAGCATAGAAATATGAAGTTGGCATTCGAAACTACACCGGAAATACTGAACATCAGAGAGAAATACGTCATGGATTTCTATATGGTTGGTAACCAACAGTTCCTATCATGTATTGACGTATACTCGAAGTTTGCCACTCTTGTAGAAGTAAAAAGTCGTGACTGGTTAGAAGCAAAAAGAGCCATCATGAAAGTTTTTAACGAGATGGGCAAACCAATTGAAATCAAAGCCGATAAAGATTCAGCTTTTATGTGCACAGCATTGCAAGCATGGCTGAATGCGGAAAACGTCAAAATAGAGATCACTTCCAGCAAAAATGGAATATCTGACGTAGAAAGATTTCATAAAACAGTAAATGAAAAATTAAGAATAATATCTAGCGAGGATAACACAGAAGATAGATTCACGAAGTTTGAATTAATTCTTTATACTTATAATCATAAAACCAAACATAATACCACAAATAGGACACCAGCTGATATATTCATTTATGCAGGCTCACCTGATTATGACACACAACTAAATAAAGTGAATAAAATCACTCAATTAAATAAAAACCGCATAGAGTATGAAGTAGATACCCGCTATAAACTATCACCTCTAGTTAAGTCTAAGGTAACAAATCCTTTCAAAAGGACGGGTGAAATTAGACAGGTAGACGAAAAACATTATGAAGAAAAGAATAGGGGTAGGAAAATAACTCATTATAAATCAAAATTCAAGAAAAAGAAGAAATCTAATAGAAGCAAATATAATAATTCCAGAGAAACCGAGGAAGTTAATGGAATCGGCGAACTTCAACACAATTAAAATCCTTATCTTCCTCATAATTACCATCGTAATGGCACAGGGCCAAAACATAGAAATACATTCTATAAAATCCCAAAACGGATATATGATATTCAAAACTGGATCGATCAACATAATTACGAATACCATTATCTAACTGTTAATGTAACTAAAACCGAAGAACTATACCAAAATTTGTTAAGGCAAGCCACTAAATTCCAGGACATAATCCAAATAAAATATCTAGTAGACAAATTGCAAAGAGAAATGAACGGGCTAAAAATAACCAAAAGAAATAAAAGAGGCCTAATCAATATAGTAGGAACAGCCTAAAAATATCTCTTTGGAACACTAGATCAGGAAGATAAAGTCGATTTGGAACAAAAAATAGAAAATTTAGCCAGCCATAGCATTCAAATGAATGAACTAAATTTGGTAATAGATGCAGTTAATAGCGGAATAAACGTTATAAACAAACTAAATGAAGAAAAAGACAGGAATCAACAAATAGAAATTTTGATATTCAATCTACAACATTTCACAGAATATATCGAAGATATAGAGCTAGGTATGCAATTAACTAGGCTCGGTATATTTAATCCAAAATTATTAAAACAAGACTACCTGGAACAAATAAATTCTGAGAAAATACTAAATATAAAAACCTCCACATGGCTAAAATCCGATACCAACGAAATTCTAATAATTTCCAACATTCCCAAAGACATTACAAAAGTACCAATCTATAAAATCGTTCCGTATCCAGACGAATTAAATAACATGTTAACAGATATGACATACGACAAGTACTACATAAAAAATGAAGAAGTATTTGTTAAAGAAACTAGATTGAAAACCAATGACAATTGTATAAAAGGAATTTTAATGCAAACTCCCACTAAATGTCCATATTCCAAAACTTCTTCCCATACTCCAAGCTAGGGCCCCCCCATAATATAAACAATGGACCACATTGTTTCAGCAACATTAGAATCACGCCACTCTCGAGAAATCGATTCTTTAGAATCACGCCACTCATGAGGACCAATCAAAGCTAGACATAAAACCAAGGAGTATCACATTCCTAGCTCCGTCATGTAATGCAACACCGATCGCCAGCAGTGGATGCCTTTCATCAAAGCCGACGCATCCCCAAATATCGATCCAGGCACGTACGCCACCGACACGAAGATGCAGCCGAGGAAAGCAACGCCCGAAGCCAGAGTCGGGAGTTCCAAGAGAAGGGCTCATGGAAACTAGCCAGCAGCAGAGAGATCAGTTCCGTTCGAGACAAGCAGACCGAAAGTCAAGTCGGGGAATTCATTTAAATCTTGTGACATAAAGATATTTAAGTTGTAAAATAAAAGTCTTTGTTAAAAAACTTAAAATCGAGTTGCGGATATTTAACTATATATATTTAAACTCTGGTACACTACACATGTTATTCAAAACTGGAAGGTAAAGTTTGACGGTAGTAAGGACGGTCTATCGGCCACAGAATTTATTTACCGGGTACGTTCCTTGACGGCACAGACCCTGGGAAACAATTTCCAGCTGGTTTGCGATCATTTGCACTTATTGTTATCCGCAAAAGCAGGTGATTGGTTCTGGCAGTTCCATCGTACACATGAAGAGTTCGCGTGGGAGACTTTTTGTCTGGCATTTAGGGATAAATATGACGATGCTGCCACTGATGTCGACATATGGCGTAGAATCGCGAAACGAAAGCAAGGGGAAAATGAACCTTTTGATTCCTATCAGAACAGTATAGAAGAGTTGGGGAATAGACTCGAGCGTAGCCTACCAGAATGCGACCTTGTTAAGCTGTTGATTGACAATTCAAAAAGTACACTTCATCACGAGTTACTACATTTGAATATCACTTCGATAAAGAAATTACTTTTAGAGGTTAAAAAGCACGAACAATTTTATTCGGAACTTCGAAACCCTTCTTACAAAACGCCTTTTGTAAACCGGCGCAACATCTCCGAGATCTCTCCGGAGAGGGAACACCTTGAGGAGCCTGAACCAATAATATCAGCGATCATGCGTAATAAGATGTCCTGCTGGAATTGTGATAAGATAGGGCATAGATGGGATGATTGTGTGGAACCTAGAAGCATATTTTGTTACGGTTGTGGAACCAAGAATGTTTACAAGCCACGTTGCTCTAAGTGCCATCCTTCGGAAAACCGGCTGCGGGATGTGTCAACGAACCTCCTGTAGGCACATCCGTACCAAAACATAGCGAAAGCATCAGTCAGACTATAGATGAGGGTTTAGCTAAAACCGCTATGGACTCAGGATTTTTATCGGATAAACGACCAACTAGATATTTACCCTTACATGTAAGACTGTCAATTTACAAGAAAGCTAGAAATAGGATATTTGGCGATCTTTGTACCATATCAACTACGACAAAATCTAAAAGATCTACCCTTCGATTACGCAAATTTTGGAAAACAGTTGCTAGCACTCGACAATGCTTAATTGCTTCCATATTCAGTACGGGAGATAATCGTCTGTACACACCCATCACGATTGAAGACAAGGTTTACAACGCCTTGTTAGATTCTGGAGCGTCGGTTAGTTGCGTTGGCAACAATGCCGCCCGTGCTCTCCTTAACCATCCGAAATCACGTAAGTGTTCGGGAAGGGTTAAAACAGCCAGCGGAACCAAATGCTCGGTTGAGGGCATTTTCACAGCGACTATTACATATCGTAGTCTCACGGAAAGTATAGATTTTTTCATCATACCAAACTTAACCCAAGAGGTTTACTTAGGAATTGACTTTTTTAGGAAATTTAAACTTGCTGATCGACTCATGAGCGAAAGTGTCTCTGAGTTAGATATAGGTCCCACGGAGGATGAGGAAAGCTCACCCAAGTTACACAAACTTTCTAGTAAAGAGCAGGAGAGACTGCAAGATGTCGTCGAAATTTTTCCTTCGTACGAACGAGACGGATTGGGCAGAACCAGCATTATTTCGCACTCGATCGACGTAGGTGATGCTAAGGCGATTAAACAAAGACACTGGCCAATCTCCCCTGCGCGCGAAAAACTTATGTTTTCTGAGGTAGATAATATGTTAGCTCTCGATATCATAGAACCTTCTTGCAGTCCTTGGAGTAGTAATTGTGTTCTTGTTCAAAAAGGTGATAAGGTTCGGTTGTGTTTAGACTCTCGCGAGATCAATAAATACACGAGAAAGGATGCTTACCCCTTACCACATATTGACGGGATCTTCAGCCGCTTACCTCCAGCGCGGTATATAACTGGTCTTGATATGAAACATGCTTTCTGGCAAATACCATTGGACGAGCCATCACGACCGTATACTGCGTTTACCGTTCCGAATCGTCCACTGTACCAATATAAGGTCATGCCATTTGGTCTGACAAATGCACCTCAGACCTTATGCCGCTTAATGGACCATGTCATACCCCCACATTTACGGAATCGAGTTTTTGTATATCTCGATGACTTGCTTGTTCTATCGGATGACTTTGATTCGCACTTGATTCTTTTGCAAGAAATCGCACTATGCTTAAGAAAAGCGAATATTACTATCAACGTTCGAAAATCTAAGTTCTGCATGAGAGAGATTAAATATCTCGGTTTCATAATTTCGGATGGTCAGATCAAGACTGATCCATTTAAGATTCAGGCAATCAACGACTTCCCAATTCCAACAACGGTAAAGCAGTTACGACGGTTTCTCGGTTTATCCGGATGGTATCGACGTTTCGTCGAGAATTATGCCTCCGTGAGCTATCCATTGACCGAGATGCTTAAGAAACAGAATACTTCCTTAATATGGAATGAAACCGCAACCAATGCTTTTGAAGAATTGAAACGAAGATTAACATCAGCTCCAATCCTCAGAACTCCTGATTTTTCTAAGAAATTCATCTTATTGTGTGATGCTAGTTCTTTTGGTCTCGGGTGCGTCCTAGCGCAAGAGAATGAAGAAGGCTTCGAAATGCCAATTGGATACATGTCGGTTAAGTTATCCAAAGCTCAACGGAATTATTCCGTTACAGAACTAGAATGTCTAGCAGTTATTAAGGGAATTAAGAAATTTCGAGCTTACATAGAAGGCCAGGAATTCTTAGTAATAACTGACCATGCAGCATTGCAGTGGTTGATGCGACAAAAGGATTTGTCTGGAAGGCTCGCGCGATGGGCTATACAGTTACAGGGTTTTGATTTCCGCATTGAACACCGGAAGGGTTCACAAAATGTTATTGCTGACACTCTGTCCAGGCAAAATGAATCGTCAGTAGATGAGTTTATCGATCTAGGGCCGATCATCGATTTAGAGTCCGAGTATTTCACTTCGTTGGAATATCTGGATTTAATTGAACGCATTCAGCAGAACCAAGAGAAACTTCCAGACTTAAAAATAACAGATGGCTATGTATACAAACGCACCGAAGCTTCGATTGGAGATTCTGAATCTGACCACCAGGCGTGGAAATTATGGGTACCCTCTGGCCTAGTCAGTAGTGTTATCAAACAAGCCCATGATTCTCCTAGCGCATCACATGGCGGGATGGGTAAAACCGTTGAAAAACTTAAGAGATACCTGTTCTGGCCCAAGATGTTGGTTCAAATCCGAGAGTACGTGAATAATTGTGTCGTTTGTAAACAGACCAAAAGTCCCAATATAGTATTACGACCACCATTGGGAAAGCCAATGCAATCAGAGAGACCGTTTCAACGACTCTACATGGAACTGTTAGGTCCATACCCTCGTTCAAAGGCAGGGAATATCGGATTATTAATAATCGTGGATCATTGTACAAAATTCCATTTTCTCTGTCCATTGAAACGATTCACTTCCGGAAAGATTTGCGAGTACTTAGAAAATTCCATTTTCTTTACGTTTGGAGTGCCGGAATCCATCTTAACGGACAATGGTTCTCAATTTCGATCAGGATTCTTTGAGGCTTTTCTAACTCGATTTTCAATTAAACATATTTGTACCGCTTTTTATTCGCCTCAAGCGAATGCAAGCGAGCGCTTAAACCGATCGGTTTTGGCGGCTATCCGTGCGTACGTGGGGAAAGATCACACTACCTGGGATCAACGACTGAATGAGATTAACGGTGCTATTCGATCCAGTCTACATACAACCACCGGATATTCTCCTTACTTCCTTACGTTTGGGCAAAACATGATTTTGAATGGCAAGGATTACGAATTGCTCAGGAAACTTAACTTGCTATCAGATGATTCTAGAGTTAATTACCCCGATGCTCTGCAGTTGGCAAGGTATGCAGCAAAGGTCAACAATGCAAAGGCTCATGCAACCAACGCGAGGGTATACAATTTGAGGAGTAGAAACATACAATTCAACGTCGGAGATCAGGTTTACGTTCGCAATTTCTCCCAAAGCAACGCGTCTAAACAATTCAGTCATAAATTAGCGCAGGTGTTTGTGACCGCCACAGTAACGAAAAAGCTAGGTCCTGTTTATTACGAATTATCGAACGAGAAAGGAAAGAAAATGGGAGTATATCACGTAAAGGATATTCAAACCCGCTTATTCACTGTCCTTCTTTTCTTTTCGATTACGATCCCTGTCGATCACTCCGGGACATAATCTGGTGGTGGAGAGTGTAGTGGCCAGTGAAGCAAACCCAGATTAAATTCCCTAATAATTTCCCAGATATAAAGCAGATTCAAATCACGCGCCAACTTGATTAGTTCGAACACCAAGGCTTTAAAAACAGCTACTTCGAATATGGAGCTTTAATTGCTCGAATGTTCTTTTTCGTCTCTCGAGACCGAATTCCATGGAAGGGCCCCGTTAAAGCTCGTCTATGCCGCTTAAGCCGACAGCGACGGTGAACACGCGGATCAATTCCATTTTTCTCCCAAAACACTTCGGTTGTGCCTGTGCCAATAGTGCCAAACTCTAGTGGAAGTCCACGTGTCCCTGTATTACATAATACATACCAAATTACATAATTGCAAGTCGGCGGAGAATCGACTAAAAAGCAAGATCAAGCTATATTGTGTGGTGAAAGTGCAAAGTGCTACGTAGAAAAAAAAAAAAAGAAGGTGATTATAAAGGAAAGCAGGTTTGGTACATTCACTGAATTCCGAATCTATTACAGAATCTCTTGGTCACTGGAGGTCTGCCGTGCTTTGGCGCTCTCACGCCTAAACCCCCCCCCCCACGCAACCTCCAGTGTCTTATTTTTGGCCGCTTCGAATTACCAGCGTCTCCGTTGTACGGACGATCTGCATCGACTTTTGAATGCCCTCTAATCGTATCTTGCGAGATACCACTCAACATCCTTGATGCGGAATCGACAACGCCTAGGAATTAAAGTGGAAATTTATGTCAGCTGAAATTGTGCAGAAAATGTGAATACCAGATCAGGAATCGGAATCTAGGGTGACCTGTGTCGTGGACAACATGTGATCATCGATTCGTGAGTACGAACATACCCGCGAAATAGCAGGGTATAGCAGCGGTGCAGCGTAATGAAAAGGGAGAGCGTGATAACTCACACGCCAAGAGCGAGCTTTCGTTCGAAGAGAATTCGGACATATGCGTGCGTATGCACACACATATAAACGTGCATTAATTTGATCATCGACATTCTCTTTGCTTTGTCTTGTTCTTTTCTTTTGCTTGCATTCTTGTGTTTGCACTTCAATTAAATTTGACTTTAAATGTAAACATATACATTTATATTAAGGAATATCTTTCCTATAGAATTAATTTCTTTATCTTATGTCTTAAGTTCCTTTCCTAATTAACTCAATGTTAAGCCTTGATTAACTCTGGCAATGTCGGCCAAAATATCATTCTTTAATTCTTTACTATTTTTATATAATTAATATTGTTCCACGGCTACCGAAGCAGTTCATTGGGCCCAACGAGCTCGTCAAGGAAAGTGTTTGAATTTGGTAATGATCATTAGTTTTGTATTGAATGGAAATGTTGACCTTCGTGAATAAAAAAGGCTCAGTTTTGCTATGAATTGTATTTTATATTCTTAAGTTAATGAACCTTTTGTTAGATATGAATCTTTTGAATCTTGATTAATATAACTATTTTGAATTAACATGAATATGGAATAAATAACCACCATTCTGTCTAAGTACATAATGCCAATGATACATCGAGTGTAATAATGCCGCGGTAGTTACGTTAGGGGCCATGCCAACATCGTTCCGCGCATTGCCGAAGGTAGGGAGGGTATAGAGGAACTAGTGATCTCCTACACCTAGGATCACTAAATTAAATACGCGACTACCGGATTCCTTCTTGCCATCTATGCCGACCGGGGATTGAGTACATTTGTTTTTTTTTGTGTTTTGATCAAAGTAGATTCTGTGTAAGTGCACTTAAATTTGTATAATATGGCGAGAACAAGGAAGTATAGGGATAGGAAAGACCCCGACCCCATCCGGCGAGCTGAGCCCAGAGCGCAGTATAGTGCACTAACCCCGATTCCCTTTCCTGCTGAGGCTGCATTGCCAAAAAGATTTAACCAGCCCGTAGCCATAACATTATAGGTTCCACTTTTTTGGGGCTATATTGCCATATTGGTATTCATGCCCAAAATATGCGATCCTGTCACATTTCCTGGAGCGTGGATGCTATATAGGTGCGGTGGTTCAGTATACATGCCAGTGCTGGATAGGGAAGGGTTCTATATAAGTGCAGGTGCCATATAGTTGCGGAGTTCCACTTTTTTGAGGCTATATTGCCATATTGGTGCTTATGCCCAAGATGACGGATCCTGCCACATTTCCTGGAGCGTGGATGCTATATAGGTGCGGTGGTTCAGTATACATACCAGTGCTGGATAGGGAAGGGTTCTATATAAGTGCAGAAGCCATATAGTTGCGGAGGTTCCACTTTTTTGGGGCTATATTGCCATATTGGTGCTTATGCCCAAAATATACGATCCTGCCACATTTCCTGGAGCGTGGATGCTATATAGGTGCGGTGGTTCAGTATACATGCCAGTGCTGGATAGGGAAGGGTTCTATATAAGTGCAGAAGCCATATAGTTGCGGAGGTTCCATTTTTGGGGGCTATATTGCCATATTGGTGCTTATGCCAAAGATGTGCGATCCTGCCGCATTTCCTGGAGCGTGGATGCTATATAGGTGCGGTGGTTCAGTATACATACCAGTGCTGGATAGGGAAGGGTTCTATATAAGTGCAGGTGCCATATAGTTGCGGAGGTTCCACTTTTTTGGGGCTATATTGCTATATTGGTGCTTATGCCCAAAATATACGATCCTGCCACATTTCCTGGAGCGTGGATGCTATATAGGTGCGGTGGTTCAGTATACATGACAGTGCTGGATAGGGAAGGGTTCTATATAAGTGCAGAAGCCATATAGTTGCGGAGGTTCCACTTTTTTGGGGCTATATTGCCATATTGGTGCTTATGCCCAAAATATGCGATCCTGCCACATTTCCTGGAGCGTGGGTGCTATATAAGTGCGGCGGTTCAGTATACATGCCAGTGCTGGATAGGGAAGGGTTCTATATAAGTGCAGGTGCCATATAGTTGCGGAGGTTCCACTTTTTTGGAGCTATATTGCCATATTGGTGCTTATGCCCAAAATATGCGATCCTGCCACATTTCCTGGAGCGTGGATGCTATATAGGTGCGGTGGTTCAGTATACATGCCAGTGCTGGATAGGGAAGGGTTCTATATAAGTGCAGAAGCCATATAGTTGCGGAGGTTCCACTTTTTTGGGGCTATATTGCCATATTGGTGCTTATGCCCAAGATGTGCGATCCTGCCGCATTTCCTGGAGCGTGGATGCTATATAGGTGCGGTGGTTCAGTATACATGCCAGTGCTGGATAGGGAAGGGTTCTATATAAGTGCAGGTGCCATATAGTTGCGGAGGTTCCACTTTTTTGGGGCTATATTGCCATATTGGTGCTTATGCCCAAAATATGCGATCCTGCCACATTTCCTGGAGCGTGGGTGCTATATAAGTGCGGCGGTTCAGTATACATGCCAGTGCTGGATAGGGAAGGGTTCTATATAAGTGCAGGTGCCATATAGTTGCGGAGGTTCCACTTTTTTGGAGCTATATTGCCATATTGGTGCTTATGCCCAAAATATGCGATCCTGCCACATTTCCTGGAGCGTGGATGCTATATAGGTGCGGTGGTTCAGTATACATGCCAGTGCTGGATAGGGAAGGGTTCTATATAAGTGCAGAAGCCATATAGTTGCGGAGGTTCCACTTTTTTGGGGCTATATTGCCATATTGGTGCTTATGCCCAAGATGTGCGATCCTGCCACATTTCCTGGAGCGTGGATGCTATATAGGTGCGGTGGTTCAGTATACATGCCATTGCTGGATAGGGAAGGGTTCTATATAAGTGCATGTGCCATATAGTTGCGGAGGTTCCACTTTTTTGGGGCTATATTGCCATATTGGTGCTTATGCCCAAGATGATCGACCCTGCCACATTTCCTGGAGCGTGGGGCTATATAGGTGCGGTGGTTCAGTATACATGCCAGTGCTGGATAGGGAAGGGTTCTATATAAGTGCAGGTGCCATATAGTTGCGGAGGTTCCACTTTTTTGGGGCTATATTGCCATATTGGTGCTCATGCCCAAAATATGCGATCCTGTCACATTTCCTGGAGCGTGGATGCTATATAGGTGCGGCGGTTCAGTATACATGCCAGTGCTGGATAGGGAAGGGTTCTATATAAGTGCAGGTGCCATATAGTTGCGGAGGTTCCACTTTTTTGGGGCTATATTGCCATATTGGTGCTTATGCCCAAAATATGCGATCCTGCCACATTTCCTGGAGCGTGGATGCTATATAGGTGCGGTGGTTCAGTATACATACCAGTGCTGGATAGGGAAGGGTTCTATATAAGTGCAGAAGCCATATAGTTGCGGAGGTTCCACTTTTTTGGGGCTATATTGCCATATTGGTGCTTATGCCAAAGATGTGCGATCCTGCCGCATTTCCTGGAGCGTGGATGCTATATAGGTGCGGTGGTTCAGTATACATGCCAGTGCTGGATAGGGAAGGGTTCTATATAAGTGCAGGTGCCATATAGTTGCGGAGGTTCCACTTTTTTGGGGCTAAATTGCCATATTGGTGCTTATGCCCAAAATATGCGATCCTGCCACATTTCCTGGAGCGTGGATGCTATATAGGTGCGGTGGTTCAGTATACATACCAGTGCTGGATAGGGAAGGGTTCTATATAAGTGCAGAAGCCATATAGTTGCGGAGGTTCCACTTTTTTGGGGCTATATTGCCATATTGGTGCTTATGCCAAAGATGTGCGATCCTGCCGCATTTCCTGGAGCGTGGATGCTATATAGGTGCGGTGGTTCAGTATACATGCCAGTGCTGGATAGGGAAGGGTTCTATATAAGTGCAGGTGCCATATAGTTGCGGAGGTTCCACTTTTTTGGGGCTAAATTGCCATATTGGTGCTTATGCCCAAAATATACGATCCTGCCACATTTCCTGGAGCGTGGATGCTATATAGGTGCGGTGGTTCAGTATACATGCCAGTGCTGGATAGGGAAGGGTTCTATATAAGTGCAGAAGCCATATAGTTGCGGAGGTTCCACTTTTTTGGGGCTATATTGCCATATTGGTGCTTATGCCAAAGATGTGCGATCCTGCCGCATTTCCTGGAGCGTGGATGCTATATAGGTGCGGTGGTTCAGTATACATGCCAGTGCTGGATAGGGAAGGGTTCTATATAAGTGCAGGTGCCATATAGTTGCGGAGGTTCCACTTTTTTGGGGCTATATTGCCATATTGGTGCTTATGCCCAAAATATACGATCCTGCCACATTTCCTGGAGCGTGGATGCTATATAGGTGCGGTGGTTCAGTATACATGACAGTGCTGGATAGGGAGGGGTTCTATATAAGTGCAGAAGCCATATAGTTGCGGAGGTTCCACTTTTTTGGGGCTATATTGCCATATTGGTGCTTATGCCCAAGATGTGCGATCCTGCCACATTTCCTGGAGCGTGGGTGCTATATAGGTGCGGTGGTTCAGAATACATGCCAGTGCTGGATAGGGAAGGGTTCTATATAAGTTCAGGTGCCATATAGTTGCGGAGGTTCCACTTTTTTGGGGCTATATTGCCATATTGGTGCTTATGCCCAAAATATGCGATCCTGCCACATTTCCTGGAGCGTGGATGCTATATAGGTGCGGTGGTTCAGTATACATGCCAGTGCTGGATAGGGAAGGGTTCTATATAAGTGCAGAAGCCATATAGTTGCGGAGGTTCCACTTTTTTTGGGCTATATTGCCATATTGGTGCTTATGCCCAAGATGTGCGATCCTGCCACATTTCCTGGAGCGTGGGTGCTATATAGGTGCGGTGGTTCAGTATACATGCCAGTGATGGATAGGGAAGGGTTCTATATAAGTGCAGGTGCCATATAGTTGCGGAGGTTCCACTTTTTTGGGGCTATATTGCCATATTGGTGCTTATGCCCAAGATGTGCGATCTGTAGTAGCCAGCACAAAATATAGGGAATTGGTTATCTTCTTTCGTCTCGTGAGACCCCCTAGTGATATTTCGAACGATCAAGCTTTAGCCGCTCTTAAGGTTGGATCAAAGCCTTAGCCGCTCTTAAGTCCGAACGCCCACGAACACATACAAGCGACGGACAGTGGGAAGCATAGACGGCAATCGTACGATTGCACAGTTAAGCTATGCTGTGCATTAGACGATCGTTTTATGCTGCTGCGAATGTTCTGGATCATACGATTGCACAGTTAGTAAAAAGCTCAAAAGCTCTGCTGCACTGGCTACTCAGTCCATCGTCTATTACTGCTTTGAACAATATAAGAAAGTTGATCGATCTGTAAAGACGTGATAATTTCCGAGTGCGAGCAACATACATATTGCACACACATATATATAGTGCTATCCGGAAAATATATATATTTCCACAAATATATGCTGGAAGCATATAGTTACAAGTGCCGTACAGTTCAGTGGTCAGTGAATGACAAGAATTTAGTGCAGATATATTTGGGAAAAGAGGTATGTTTTCATATTAGTGCCGTGCACGTGCTGACATAACCTATGTTGCAGGGAGGTGTACCTAAGCTGCCCCATCGCGGTATAGTCTCGAGAAGACTACCCTGGGAGCTGGCTTAGGCGAACAGTTGTCGAGGTTTCTCCAACTCCAACCATAATTCATCTTTTCTGGACCTTATATTGCCACCAAGTCGGAATCTCCAAAGATCCAAGTGGAACAGATCAGCCTTAATCGCCAAGAATATTTAGTGCTGCTCAGACATAAATAACTAAATACAGGCTTGGCGGAAGATTCGTCAGTACGGCCAGGAACCATACATCGCACCTGTTGACCTCTTACCAACTTCAGGCGGTCAAGAGTCTACAAAGCAGCAGCACAGGATCGAGTTTTGTCCAATTTACATTTAATTCATTATCAAGTTCCAACGCATAAACATCAGCAGTTTAACGTAATGTAACTGAAACTTTATTAACACCCCTCTTTGATGTTACGCGCGTACATACCTACATACATATGTGCATATGCACACTAATTGTCTTCGTTTGCTACCTTTTGGTTCAATTTTCGCGATAGAGCATAACAATTAAATTTCTGTCTGTATTATGAAAACCAAAACAACTGACTGATGACTATGCGACGGTGTTTGTAGCGTAATTGTATTGTATGCATTATATATTTATGATTTCCATATTTTAAACAGCTGCGGTCAACATCTACGACATCATTGGGCCCAACGATCAGCGTAAGACAATAACGCCGGAGTGAGTAATTATGTACAGCGAAAAGTAGTTTGTTCAAAAGAGCCTATTCACTTGAAAGTGTAGATATGCATACAGTGTATAATGATTCAAACCCGTCTGCTCAGTGTGTATAATGCACCCCAGTCTGATCTAGCTTTTGTTTACGATTTCGATTCTTATTCTCTCGTTTTTATATATATATATATCTATACCCTAATGTTTTTCATGCTTTAAAATAATGAATTTATAACTAAACTTATATGATAATTAGTGTTGAGACAACGAGCTTTTTCGCTGACTATGATTGTTCAATAATTTCACAAATTATTAATTTCCGAAAACGTTATAAATTTTATTATAGGTATTTTGTGTGTTGAGGGTGGCCGAAGATGCCAGAGCCTTTTACAATAGTATTAGAGTGACACACTTGGATGAGGCAAGCGAGCCGATCTCGAGCCAAAGTAATAGATTGGGGACAAAAAGGGTCTGTTCTCCAACTATATCAAGCGGTAACTGCTAGAGCAGGCGCAGCTGCTGACGGCTTAGCGACGGCATAGGAAAGAAAAGATAACAAGAGCGAGCATAGATAAGAATAGATGATTAAATGAGAGCATGTTGCTGAGCGAGCATAGATAAAGCTACGCTTACGTTACGTTAGTTTAGTATAATGACCAAAATAGAAAAGAAAGTGAATTGATAGGCAATAAAACAATGGTATAAAATTTACACTCGGGCTTCGCCCGAACATACTCCCCCCGTGGAAGGATCCATGCCTTTCACCTCATCTCGTAGAGGCAATAGACATAGTTTTGCAAGTGCTCTTCGGCTAACACCTGTAGCCATCCTGATCAAGGCGACTCGAGATACGCCATCAGCTCCTGGGATGAGCTCGAGGATTCTCGCTAGAGGCCACTTCAGAGGAGGGAAGTTCTCGTCCTTAACAAGAACGACATCATTGACGTGAAGCTCAGGATTCCGGGTGCGCCACTTCGTTCTTTCTTGAAGACTGGTTAAATACGATTGGCGCCAGCGAGACCAAAAGATTTGCTGAAGCTGTGTGACCTTCTGCCAACGGTCCAAGCGATCGACGTTTAAATGAACCAAGTCAGGCTCCAAGAAGGTTGTGATAGGGGCGCCAACTAGAAAATGGCTGGGCGTGAGTACATCGAGATCTGCAGGGTTCTCTGAAAGAGGAAACAATGGCCTTGAATTAATGATTGCACAGATATTGCACGCGAGAGTGCGCAGCTCATCAAATCCAAGAAGCGAGGATCCGAGGGCACGTCGAAGATGATGCTTAGCAAGCTTGACTGACGCCTCCCACAATCCTCCAAAATGTGGCGATCTAGGAGGAATGAAACGCCAATCGATGCAATCGTTGAGACAAGCTTGATGCACGGCTTCTTGATGACTGTCGCTTAGGAATAGCGACTTAAGTTCCGCCAGTTCGTTCCGCGCTCCAACAAAATTTGTGGCATTATCTGACCAAATACGAATCGGTCTTCCACGGGTGCAAATGAAACGGCGAAGAGCAGAGAGGAACGCAGATGTTGTAAGATCCTTCACAAGCTCGATGTGAACCGCCTTGGTGGAGAAGCATATAAAAATGCTCATGTAGCACTTTAGTGGGGGCCGGTTTCGAACTTCTGATTTATACAGGAACGGACCGCAATAGTCCACGCCGGTAACTAAAAATGCACGAGATTCGCTGACTCTGTCCACCGGAAGATCTGCCATTATTTGCTCGAGAGTTCGAGGCTTCACTCTAAAGCATCTGACACACTTTTGGATTACGTGTGCTACGGTCTTTCGGCCACCGATTGGCCAGTACGTTTGACGAATGATGGCTAATAGCGACTGGGGTCCAGCGTGAAGGTGCTTTTCGTGTAAGTGCCGTATCAGAGCAGAAGTGATGGAATGATTCTTGGGCAATATTATGGGATGCCGTGCTTCAAAGTCCAAGGTAGAGTTTTTAAGACGCCCTCCAACTCGAAGCAAACCGCAATCATCTAAAAATGGCGAAAGAGAGGCGATCGAGCTTGAAGCCTTGATGTCCTTTCGCGTTTCCAGGGCTCTTATTTCAGTGGATAGACGAGATTGTTGAGTAAGACGAATAAGCAGTTCGGTTCCCAAACGCAAGTCCTCCACAGTTATTCCAGACTTTCGTCGATGAATGAATTTGCATACATACGCAAAAATTCGTTGCATTTTGGGGAAGGAATTTACAAACTTTGATTCTTCCACCAAATATCTTGACGCGCAGTTTGTAATTAGTATGGTTTTTCGTGCCTCCAAAACCGGCTCTGGAAGAGCAGGTGTACTTGGCCATTGATCCTTACTGGCTGTCAAGTATGTAGGTCCATACTTCCAAAGATGAGAATTGATGAGCTCAGCTGGTAATGATCCTCGAGAAAGCATATCGGCAGGGTTTAGATCAGTTGGCACGTGCAGCCAAGACATTCCAGATGTGAGTTCCTGAATAACAGAAAGTCTATTAGCGACAAATACATTGAAGTTGGATGGTTGATTCTTGATCCAAGCCAAAACGACTGTGGAGTCACACCAGCAATAATAAGAGCACTTGAAGTTCATCAAAGACACTTCATGCATAAGCTGAGCGAGTAGCGCTGCACCACATAATTCCAACTTGGGTATTGTGATAGTCTTCAGTGGCGCTACACGAGATCTGGAAGATAGAAGATTTGCCTTGACTCCATTGTCGCCTTGCGAAACAGCGTAGATGCAAGCTCCATAAGCACTCATGCTGGCATCACAAAATCCATGCATTTCAAGGTTGCTGCTTCGAAGGAAAGATAGGCGCGGGAAAGAAATTTGTTGCATAGAGTCAAACTGCTGAATAAAGTTGATCCAAGTTGTGCGTAAGGAGACTGGCAGACTTTCATCCCAATGAAGCTTTTCTTTCCACAGCTGCTGTAGAAATATTTTTGCTTTAGTAATAACTGGCCCTATAAGTCCGAGTGGATCATAAAATCGTGCAATAGTTGACAATACAACTCGCTTAGTTGGTTTCGAAGGGACTTGATTGGGACAGAATGAAAATAATAGCTCATCCGAAGTGGGATTCCATGCTAAACCTAGCGTCTTGGTTACATCGCTGCCATCAGTAAATTTAACAAATGTTTCCCTATCTTCATGGGGTGTTTGATCGAGTACATATGTATCGTTGGAACACCATTTTCTGATCTTGAAATTTCCTTTGGCTAATAGTCCTGACACCTGGCGAATTATTTCCAGCACCTCATTTGTAGTATCTCCCCCCGTTAGCAAATCATCCACGTAAAAGTCCCGCAGCACAACTTCAGAGCCAATTGGATATGACGAACTCTCGTCTGCCGCTAGTTGGTGCATAGAACGGACGGCCAGAAATGCTGCTGGTTTCGTTCCATAGGTCACGGTATCCAGCTTGAATGTCCTTAGCTCCTCGAGGGGTGAGTCACGCCACAGTATGCACTGCAGAAAACTATTTTGGGGCGAGACACGGACGCATCTATACATTTTACAAATGTCACCAGTCAATGCTATACGAAAGGTACGAAATCGAAGAAGAGTCGTAACTAACTTTGGCTGAATTGTTGGGCCTGACATCAATATATCGTTGAGGGAATATCCTGTAGATGTACAAGCGGATCCGTCGAAAACTACTCGGAGTTTTGTGGTGGTTTTGTCTTCTCTTAAGACGCAGTGATGAGGAAGAAAAAATTTGCATTGTTTAAGTGCGTCACTTTTGACAGGGGACATGTGATTCAAATCGACGTATTCCTTTATAAATGCGGCGTATTGGGCCTTGAGAAGCGGTTTGCGAACCAACTTGCGCTCTAGATTGAGAAATCTGCGATAGGCTTGTTGATAAGAATCTCCAAGAAGACTGTCACTCAGCTTTAAAGGCAATTGAACGCAATATTCGCCACTTGGAAGCCGACCGCAATGTTTTTTGAAATGTTCCTCGCAAGCAATTTCCTCCTTTGTTGCTTCTGTAGCGGGACCGTGGCAGTTTTCCACTTCCCAGAACCTTCGCACTAGCTCATCCAAACCAACGGTAGGCGTTTGACTCAATTCCGTCGAACTAGAGGCAGCTAGGAGCACTGAGCTGCGGGAGTACTGACCTCCACCTGTGACAACCCAGCCGAGACGGGTTTTTTGTATTATAGGAAGTCCCCTCTCCAATTTGATCTGTCCAACGCATAAAATGTCGTAAAATAAGCTGGCTCCAATAAGTACATCGATGCGCTGAGATTTGTTAAAGTGTGGGTCAGCAAGGCTGATATTGGATGGCATTTCCCATTTGGATACATCAAATGAAGAAGCAGGCTGGTTTCCTGTAATACGTGGAGCAACGAGAGCTGTGAGACTCGTGAAGTAATCGGAAGTCCTGGATTGAATGACCAAATTAACTGAACCTTCCGTGTGAAATGCAGAATCAGCGCCGATACCCGATACTGATACCGACCCTTTGGCTCGTTTCAGCTGAAGCCTCTGAGCAAAGCGAGAGGTTATTAAATTAATCTGAGAGCCTGAATCCAGAAGAGCCCGGCAAGGAAGAAGATCACCAACTCGACTCTTTATCATAATGACTGTCGTGGCTAGAAGCACTACGTCTGAGCTAAGATTCTGAGCAGGAGGCGAGCATGGTGATGAAGCGGCAACAAGAGAACTTGAAAGATTGGGGCCTGGGCATAAGTCTGTCTGAATAGGAGACGTAGTAGCGTTTGCAGGTTCCGTGTTAACTGACGTAGGCAGCGGATTGTTGATATGTAAAAGGGTATGATGCTTTTCACCGCATGTGCGACAAGAGCCTGAACTGCAGGAGGTATTCCGATGTCCCTTCTTCAAACAGTTGAAGCAAACTCTAAGCTTCCTTGCCTCTCTAAGACGCAAAGATGGCGAAAGGTTTCCAAAGCGAGTGCAGCTGTAAATGTTATGCCCTTTATTATCACAGAACACGCATTCCAATACGATTGTATTTGTAGCAACAAGACTGTGTTTTGAATGAGTGATTCGTTTATGTTTTCCAACCTGACTGCTATGGATTTGAATCAACATAGCTTGATCCATGGTCTCCATGGCTTGACATCTCCTCTCCAAAAAAGCCGAAAAATGGTCCCATGTTGGTATGACGTTAGGGGGCGACAGCTCCTCCCATTTGGTCCTGGTATCAGAGTCGAGATACTTGTATGTGGAGTGAACGATGATGCATCCAGCTATTTCCTCCATGGTACCCATCGATCTAAGCGCTCTCATGTGAGAATGAAGCTTGTCCGATAAAGTACGTAGCTTTGTAGTTGACCCATCTTCAACCTTCTCATGCCTCAGAATCTCAGCGACGTGTGCCTGAAAGATTAAACGTTTATTATTGAAACGATTGTTTAAAATGTCCAATGCAATATCATAATTGCTCTCCGATACTTCCAAAGAGCGAACAGCCTCCAGGGCAGGTCCATCCAAACATGAGCGCAGGTGCTGGAACTTCTCAATCTTTGATAGAAAGGGCTCCTGATCTATTACTGTGCTAAACATCGAGTAAAAGTCTGCCCACTCAGTATAACCTCCACGGAAAGTGGGAAGTTTAATGTCAGGAATATGATATCGTGACCGTACATTTCCGGAGGCAGTAACGTTGAGCTCGGGTCGTATCGTTGAGTGATGCGGCATGTTCTGGGTAGTCCTGCGGAGTGCTGAGCGAATACGAACTTCGATTTCCATCGCCAAATCCTCAAAATTGTTGCTTAAGTCGCTGCCAATTTCGCTTACATCAAGCTCTTCTAAATTAGAATGAGTAACATTAAATGAGTCGGATATTTTTTCCAAGAATTTTAAATGAACACTTAGCGCATCTTCACTGATTGGGTTGTTTTCATCATTCAATATCGTCTCTCGAAGTGAAACGGCTTTGTTGTATATTGAGAGTGCCTTTAGTTTGTAAAAAGACACCCTGTTTTCCGGCACGTCATTAGACTCATCCATTTTCGACAGGCAGCAGCGAGCAAAGCACAAAGAAGAATCGAAGAACCAACCGTTTGATTTTTTTTGGTATGCAAGCGCAAGTGCAGCGAACCCGAAGCCGCTAATGCACGTAGCTGTATTAGTGCTTGTAAGCAAGCGCGCGACGAAATGGGAACTAACCGCTTCGCGTTCGAACAGTTATGTTTAGCGGATAATTTTCACTGTTTATAATTGTTTATTTCCAAATTGTTACTGACGATCACGTCGGGGTCACCAAATGTTGAGACAACGAGCTTTTTCGCTGACTATGATTGTTCAATAATTTCACAAATTATTAATTTCCGAAAACGTTATAAATTTTATTATAGGTATTTTGTGTGTTGAGGGTGGCCGAAGATGCCAGAGCCTTTTACAATAGTATTAGAGTGACACACTTGGATGAGGCAAGCGAGCCGATCTCGAGCCAAAGTAATAGATTGGGGACAAAAAGGGTCTGTTCTCCAACTATATCAAGCGGTAACTGCTAGAGCAGGCGCAGCTGCTGACGGCTTAGCGACGGCATAGGAAAGAAAAGATAACAAGAGCGAGCATAGATAAGAATAGATGATTAAATGAGAGCATGTTGCTGAGCGAGCATAGATAAAGCTACGCTTACGTTACGTTAGTTTAGTATAATGACCAAAATAGAAAAGAAAGTGAATTGATAGGCAATAAAACAATGGTATAAAATTTACACTCGGGCTTCGCCCGAACAATTAGGATTAAGGAAATATTACCCACAAATTAGAAGCTAAGTCAATTGTTGTGTTTCTACAACTGCAACGTAATGAATATTGAAATTGAAGTCTCACATTATATTAAAATATGAATCTTTTTGAATTGAAATGAATCTTTAAAATCATAAAAATGGTCTGTCGAGTATCCGTGCCAGGATCTTATAAAATGTGGTAAATCTTAGTAAAGGATTGATCAAGGGACAATGCAAGAACTCGAACGCAATGTCATGGTAGGGTGGGTACAGAAGAGAGGGAAAATCAACACCTAGGTTCTCTCTAAATAGAAATGGTTCAGTAGGGCTTTTATTTGGCGTGTCGGCGCTATCAGTATTTCAGTTTACTTTGTTTTTGTATAATCACTTATAGTTCCCGTAAAGTGCACTAGTTAAATGTAGTGGAGTACGATAGTACAATTAGGTGAGGAAGAACCCCGACCATCCGGCGAGCTAGACCCGAGCCTAGCAAGAGTGCACACGACCAACCCTATTTGTACGCCGTCCTTAGGTTCAGACATGGTCATCTGCTGATATCGAGGGCATATATATCTGTTTACATATATATAGATTTAAACTCTGGTACACAACACATTTATGGCGCCCAACGTGGGGCCAGGCAACTTGCCTTAGAATCTAAAACCATTTCAGAGCCGATATTAAAATTTGGATTTATAGTGTCTTACTATATAGGCCGTTTATTTTAATAAGACAAGCAAATCTTGCCTTGGTTCTCCAAGCTCAACCGGTAATACATCAAAATTTCAACGACACATTTTCTTTTGCAAAATATTGCACAAAGGTTAAAGATTTCAAAATTTATACTTTGGCTCGGTTTTCGGATTTAGCAACTGCAATTCATTTTATTTCGGATTGGTTGACCAAAACAGACCTATAGTATCGAATGAGTGAGTATCAGAGACAGTTATGCAATACCATACAGTGATCAGAATAAACAGGAATTGTTTTAGGATTTAGCGGTTCCAATTCAGTTTATTTTGGATTGATCGACCAAAGCAAACCTGCTTTTTCACTTTAGGCATCTTGAGTTATTCGGATTTACAATGTTATATTGCCAAATCGCGATAGTTGTCCAATGATTCAGTGCACGAGGTCATTAACTTATAAATAGTCCATATTAACGAAAATAGAAAAGCCTACTGAAACCAAATAGATATTTCGTAAGTATTCTGGCATGTGGGAAAGACAGACATTATTATTACAATTAATACCCTCTTATATAATTTTTTTATTATTATTTTTTCTTTAATTCCTTAAATATTGTCTGATATACAATGGCTGTAAGGCGAAGTACAGATGATATAACAACTGCTTTGCAGGAAGCAGAACCATTTTGTGGAATTTGCAACGAAGTATTGGGAACTAGTGAGATTATAGCCAACACCCCGTGTAGACACAAATTCCATAAACTTTGTATTTTGGAACAGATAAGGACAAACCCAAAATGTCCCACCTGTTCATTAGATTGTTCTGCTCTGGCACTAACATTCTCTAACAACACGTTGTTAGCCGAGCTTAACGCCGAAGGAACACGACCAACTAGTGCTAACGAATCTTTTAGCACAATAGACGGAACGTCTAATCGACCTAAAAAGGGCCAAAAGTTTATTAGAAGGGGTATGAATACGAGAGCAACTCAACGATCCAGGTTAGATCGCTCACTAACAGAAACTGAAACCAACAACACAACCCTTCCAATAACCTCTCAAGTGGAAATCGCTAACTACGTCCAGTCTGCTGTAAGCATTCAACAGGCTCAGTTAATGGAACAACTAACTTCATTTTTAAGCAAAACAATTGAATCTTCGATTCAAAGTCAATTAGCGTCACTCCAGCTGACACAACCAGAACATATCTCTCCCGATGTTTCCGGTGACAAACAAATAACGTGGGTATCGGTCAAGCACGAGATAGTCACGCAGAAGTTCTTTTAGATTTTTCAAGAGCGAGTGCAAATCGAAGTAATTCGAGCTCACACGTAGCACCAGCAAAAGTTTCCAGTATAATGCAGAATTGGCGCATTAAATTCGATGGTTCAAAAACTTGCATGAGGATGGATGAGTTTATTTATCGAGTACGTTCTCTAACGCAACAAAATCTTTATAACAATTATCAATTGCTTTGTGATCACTTGTATCTTTTATTCGCGGGAAAAGCTAGTGATTGGTACTGGAAATTCCATCGAAATTACCCAAACTTTAATTGGGATACGTTTTGTATAGAGTTTAGAAGAAGATTTGAAGATGTTGAGACCGACTATGATATCTGGGAAAAGATTAGGAAACGTCGTCAGGGCGAAAACGAATCCTTCGATGACTTTCAATATGCTATCGAAGATCTCGTGGATAGGCTTCAAAATTCGGTTACAGAAGAAGATGTTGTGAATCTACTTATTAGAAATTCCAAGCCCACTCTTCACCACGAGCTTCTTCACTTAAAGATTGCCAATAGATCGTTATTACGACGAGAGGTACGTAAGCACGAGCAGTTTTATAACGATATAAGATCGGTCAAGCAAAGGACTCTTCGCTCATACGTATCGGAATTGTCAGGTCCAGACGATAGCGAGCAGCTATTCGATGACTTGGTCGAGCATAATGAAGTGTGTCAAATACAACGTCGTACTTCACAGTCAGTTCCAACTTGCTGGAACTGTGACAACAAAGGTCATAAATTTGACGATTGTGTAGGTCCTCGTAAGATCTTTTGCTACGGGTGTGGAACAAAAGATACTTACAAACCGGTATGTCCCAAATGTAACCCTCCGGGAAACCGGCAGAAGGATGTGTTAAACAACAACAAGCAGACACATCCTTAGAAAAAAGTTTGCAAGAATCACCTACTAGTTTAACGAACGACCAAAGTTTAAGGGAACCTAAGATCAGCTCACAAACAGTAGAGGAAACCCTGCCTACGGCATATCATTTTTCATTTACTCCTTTACCTGAAAGGGAAGCAAATTATATTACAACGCGTAAGAAAATTTTTGATAAGATAGATAGTTTTAAATTTGTAAGAAAGCCCAAACGTTCAACTAAACGTTTGAGACAATTTTGGAAGATGGTTCGCAAGAATAAGAACAAGTTTGTTTCAGCTATATTTCTTAGTTCGGATAACAGGCTGTACACCAGTGTCACCATTGAAGGCAGTGATTACATAGCTTTGTTGGATTCGGGGGCCACAATCAGTTGTATTGGAGGTTCAGCCGCGAAAGAAATGTTGGCGCATTGCAAGGTTAAGAAGTGTTCAGGAGCAATACGAACGGCTAACGATACTGAAAGTAAGGTTATAGGCAAGCTGGTAACACAAATTAATTACCGTGGATGCACGGCAGACCTAGAAATGTTTCTTATTCCTGAACTCAAGCAAGACGTCTATTTGGGGATAGACTTCTGGCAAAAATTTGGACTTTTAGATAAAATCTCACACACTGCAGAGGTATCTGAATTAGATGTTGGAGGTACGGATGACGTCGAAGAACTGTAGTGTACCAGAGTTTAAATATATATTTGTGTAAACAGATATATAGGCCCTCGGTATCAGCAGATGACCATGACTGACTTAAGGACGGCGTACAAATAGGGTTGGTCGTGTGCACTCTTGCTAGGCTCGGGTCTAGCTCGCCGGATGGTCGGGGTTCTTCCTCGCCTAATTGTACTATCGTACTCCACTACATTTAATTAGTGCACTTTACGGGAACTATAAGTGATTATATAAAACAAAGGAAACTGAAATACTGATAGCGCCGACACGCCAAATAAAAGCCCTACTGAACCATTTCTATTTAGAGAGAACCTAGGTGTTGATTGTCCCTCTCTTCTGTACCCACCCTACCATGACATTGCGTTCGAGTTCTTGCATTGTCCCTTGATCAATCCTTTACTAAGATTTACCACATTTTATAAGATCCTGGCACGGATACTCGACAGACCATTTTTATGTTTTTAAAGATTCATTTCAATTCAAAAAGATTCATATTTTAATATAATGTGAGACTTCAATTTCAATATTCATTACGTTGCAGTTGTAGAAACACAACAATTGACTTAGCTTCTAATTTGTGGGTAATATTTCCTTAATCCTAATTATCATATAAGTTTAGTTATAAATTCATTATTTTAAAGCATGAAAAACATTAGGGTATAGATATATATATATATATAAACGAGAGAATAAGAATCGAAATCGTAAACAAAAGCTAGATCAGACTGGGGTGCATTATACACACTGAGCAGACGGGTTTGAATCATTATACATTGTATGCATATCTACACTTTCAAGTTAATATGCTCTTTTGACCAAACTACTTTTTGCTGTACATAATTACTCACTCCGGCGTTATTGTCTTACGCTGATCGTTGGGCCCAATGATGTCGTAGATGTTGACCGCAGCTGTTTAAAATATGGAAATCATAAATATATAATGCATACAATACAATTACGCTACAAACACCGTCGCATAGTCATCAGTCAGTTGTTTTGGTTTTCATAATACAGACAGAAATTTAATTGTTATGCTCTATCGCGAAAATTGAACCAAAAGGTAGCAAACGAAGACAATTTAGTGTGCATATGCACATATGTATGTAGGTATGTACGCGCGTAACATCAAAGAGGGGTGTTAATAAAGTTTCAGTTACATTACGTTAAACTGCTGATGTTTATGCGTTGGAACTTGATAATGAATTAAATGTAAATTGGACAAAACTCGATCCTGTGCTGCTGCTTTGTAGACTGTTGACCGCCTGAAGTTGGTTAGAGGTCAACAGGTGCGATGTATATGGTTCCTGGCCGTACTGACGAATCTTCCGCCAAGCCTGTATTTAGTTATTTATGTCTGAGCAGCACTAAATATTCTTGGCGATTAAGGCTGATCTGTTCCACTTGGATCTTTGGAGATTCCGACTTGGTGGCAATATAAGGTCCAGAAAAGATGAATTATGGTTGGAGTTGGAGAAACCTCGACAACTGTTCGCCTAAGCCAGCTCCCAGGGTAGTCTTCTCGAGACTATACCGCGATGGGGCAGCTTAGGTACACCTCCCTGCAACATAGGTTATGTCAGCACGTGCACGGCACTAATATGAAAACATACCTCTTTTCCCAAATATATCTGCACTAAATTCTTGTCATTCACTGACCACTGAACTGTACGGCACTTGTAACTATATGCTTCCAGCATATATTTGTGGAAATATATATATTTTCCGGATAGCACTATATATATGTGTGTGCAATATGTATGTTGCTCGCACTCGGAAATTATCACGTCTTTACAGATCGATCAACTTTCTTATATTGTTCAAAGCAGTAATAGACGATGGACTGAGTAGCCAGTGCAGCAGAGCTTTTGAGCTTTTTACTAACTGTGAAATCGTATGATCCAGAACATTCGCAGCAGCATAAAACGATCGTCTAATGCACAGCATAGCTTAACTGTGCAATCGTACGATTGCCGTCTATGCTTCCCACTGTCCGTCGCTTGTATGTGTTCGTGGGCGTTCGGACTTAAGAGCGGCTAAGGCTTTGATCCAACCTTAAGAGCGGCTAAAGCTTGATCGTTCGAAATATCACTAGGGGGTCTCACGAGACGAAAGAAGATAACCAATTCCCTATATTTTGTGCTGGCTACTACACCACAGATAATTATACAAGACCTGCTCGACGAATAATTATCTGAAGAACTTGATTAGGAGAGATTATTTCCTGATTTGAATGTCTTTCAGATGATACACGCCGAGATATTTCTTGTTCTCATCGACCAATTCGTAATAGTACGGACTTCGCTTTTTAATTACCTGAGCGGGAATGAACACAGGGGCTAGTTTAGAACTAAACTTTTTTATAGCACTACTTTGTGTGAAATTTCTAGCATATACCAAATCTCCAATCTTTAATTGTGTATCACGGCAGCGCAAATTGTATCTATGCGAATTTTCTTCGTGTGCCTTATTGACATTCGCTTTAGCCTGTTGCCGGATTAGCTGCAAGGAATCTGGGTTCTCCATTCTAGTATCGTCGTTCAAAAGGTCTAGTTTACGCAAGAGTGCGTAATCCTTCCCATTCAACATCATGTTTTGACCAAATGCTAGAAAATATGGAGAATACCCTGTACTCCTATGTAAGGTAGATCTCAATGAACCACTAATGGCATTCAGGTTACAGTCCCAATTGGAATGTTCGTTACCGATATAAGCTCGTATCGCAGCTATCACGGATCTGTTCAGTCGCTCGCTGGCATTCGCTTGCGGTGAATAAATAGCTGTGCATTTTTGTGTTATACCGAAGCTATTTAAAAATGCCTGAAAGTAGCTAGATTTAAATTGGGATCCATTGTCTGACAAGATGACTTCTGGCACCCCAAATGTATAAAAGAGAGACCCTTCCAGATATTCACAGATCTTAGGGGCTGTAAATTTCTTCAAGGGACACAGAAAATGGAACTTAGTATTGTGATCAACAACTATGAGCAATCCTATGTTTCCCTTTTTCGTGCGTGGGTATGGTCCTAAGAGATCTATGTATAATTATAATACGTTCGTAATTAACCCTGACGGAACCCAAAGTTTCCATGATGCGTTCTCTTGAGACTCATCTCCCGAAGCGAATACTGTCCTTTTGAAAACTTGACCGTCTATCACTTTCAAGTCTGGGAACTTACTCTGATTCTGTTGAATACTTTCTATTAAACTCAGATACTCAGCTGATTTGAATTGATCTGAGTCTAGATCAACCATGGGGTTTATTTGCGTGAGCTCCTCTATGGCCGGTTCATCCTGACGCGATAGAGTGTCAGCGACAACATTCAGTGTCCCCTTTCTATGTAGGATATTAAATGTGAAACTACGCAATTTCATAGACCATCTGGCTAATCTACCCGATAAATCCTTTTGTTGCATTAACCATTTAAGTGCTGCGTGATCGGTTATGACTACGAAGTCCTGTCCCTCAATATAAGAGCGGAATTTTTTTATTCCCTTTATGACTGCTAAGCACTCCAGTTCGGTAACCGAATAATTACGTTGTGCCTTGGATAATTTTTCTGACATGTAAGCAATTGGCAATTCAACGCCGTCGCGTTCTTGAGCTAAAACACAACCGATTCCGTAAGTGCTAGCATCACAGAGCAAAATAAAAGGTTTTGAGAAGTCAGGAGTTATCAAAATGGGTGATGCGGTTAAACAGGACTTTAAGGTCTCAAACGACTGTTGAGCATCATCATTCCACTGTAAATCTTTTTTCTTCTTAAGCAACTCGGTTAAGGGAAAACTAACGGTAGCATAATTTTCAACGAAACGTCGGTACCAACCGGATAACCCCAAAAATCGACGCAGTTGCTTAACGGTAACTGGCACAGGGAACTTCGAGATGGCCTTGATTTTGTCTGGATTTGTCTTTATCCGACCATTACCAATAATAAAACCCAAATACGTGATTTCTTTTATGCAAAAGTTTGATTTCCCTATGTTAATGGTTAGATTTGCTTTGCGTAGACACAACGCTATCTCCTGTAACAACAGTAAATGCGACTCGAAATCCTCTGATAAAACAAGTAGATCATCTAAATATACGAATACACGTGTCCGAAGATGAGCTGGAATAACTCGATCCATTAGTCTACAGAGAGTTTGAGCGGCATTGCAAAGACCAAATGGCATCATTTTATATTGATATAATGGTCGGTTAGGCACTGTAAATGCAGTATACTGTCGCGATTGTTCATCCAACGGGATTTGCCAAAATGCGTGTTTCATGTCTAATCCAGTGATGTAACGAGCGGGTGGTAATCGACTTAGAATACCATCAATATGTGGTAACGGATATGCATCCCGTCTTGTAACCTTGTTCACTTCTCTTGAATCGAGACACAGTCTATATTTTTCGCCTTTCTTTACCAAAACGCAATTACTGCTCCAGGGACTAGTCGACTCCTCTATAACATCGAGCGCAAGCATATTGTCCACCTCGGCAAACATCAATTTCTCTATGGCTGGCGATACCGGCCAATGTCGTTGCTTTACGGGAATAGCTGCTCCAACATCTATAGAGTGTGTGACTAAACTGGTACGGCCTAATCCTTCAGTAGCGAAAGATGGAAAACAACCTATCACTTTATCTAAGCGAATTCTCTCGTCTGCTGTCAATTTATGTAGGTTCGGTGGTTCTTCGACGTCATCCGTACCTCCAACATCTAATTCAGATACCTCTGCAGTGTGTGAGATTTTATCTAAAAGTCCAAATTTTTGCCAGAAGTCTATCCCCAAATAGACGTCTTGCTTGAGTTCAGGAATAAGAAACATTTCTAGGTCTGCCGTGCATCCACGGTAATTAATTTGTGTTACCAGCTTGCCTATAACCTTACTTTCAGTATCGTTAGCCGTTCGTATTGCTCCTGAACACTTCTTAACCTTGCAATGCGCCAACATTTCTTTCGCGGCTGAACCTCCAATACAACTGATTGTGGCCCCCGAATCCAACAAAGCTATGTAATCACTGCCTTCAATGGTGACACTGGTGTACAGCCTGTTATCCGAACTGAGAAATATAGCTGAAACAAACTTGTTCTTATTCTTGCGAACCATCTTCCAAAATTGTCTCAAACGTTTAGTTGAACGTTTGGGCTTTCTTACAAATTTAAAACTATCTATCTTATCAAAAATTTTCTTACGCGTTGTAATATAATTTGCTTCCCTTTCAGGTAAAGGAGTAAATGAAAAATGATATGCCGTAGGCAGGGTTTCCTCTACTGTTTGTGAGCTGATCTTAGGCTCCCTTAAACTTTGGTCGTTCGTTAAACTAGTAGGTGATTCTTGCAAACTTTTTTCTAAGGATGTGTCTGCTTGTTGTTGTTTAACACATCCTTCTGCCGGTTTCCCGGAGGGTTACATTTGGGACATACCGGTTTGTAAGTATCTTTTGTTCCACACCCGTAGCAAAAGATCTTACGAGGACCTACACAATCGTCAAATTTATGACCTTTGTTGTCACAGTTCCAGCAAGTTGGAACTGACTGTGAAGTACGACGTTGTATTTGACACACTTCATTATGCTCGACCAAGTCATCGAATAGCTGCTCGCTATCGTCTGGACCTGACAATTCCGATACGTATGAGCGAAGAGTCCTTTGCTTGACCGATCTTATATCGTTATAAAACTGCTCGTGCTTACGTACCTCTCGTCGTAATAACGATCTATTGGCAATCTTTAAGTGAAGAAGCTCGTGGTGAAGAGTGGGCTTGGAATTTCTAATAAGTAGATTCACAACATCTTCTTCTGTAACCGAATTTTGAAGCCTATCCACGAGATCTTCGATAGCATATTGAAAGTCATCGAAGGATTCGTTTTCGCCCTGACGACGTTTCCTAATCTTTTCCCAGATATCATAGTCGGTCTCAACATCTTCAAATCTTCTTCTAAACTCTATACAAAACGTATCCCAATTAAAGTTTGGGTAATTTCGATGGAATTTCCAGTACCAATCACTAGCTTTTCCCGCGAATAAAAGATACAAGTGATCACAAAGCAATTGATAATTGTTATAAAGATTTTGTTGCGTTAGAGAACGTACTCGATAAATAAACTCATCCATCCTCATGCAAGTTTTTGAACCATCGAATTTAATGCGCCAATTCTGCATTATACTGGAAACTTTTGCTGGTGCTACGTGTGAGCTCGAATTACTTCGATTTGCACTCGCTCTTGAAAAATCTAAAAGAACTTCTGCGTGACTATCTCGTGCTTGACCGATACCCACGTTATTTGTTTGGTTAATGTTATTGTCACCGGAAACATCGGGAGAGATATGTTCTGGTTGTGTCAGCTGGAGTGACGCTAATTGACTTTGAATCGAAGATTCAATTGTTTTGCTTAAAAATGAAGTTAGTTGTTCCATTAACTGAGCCTGTTGAATGCTTACAGCAGACTGGACGTAGTTAGCGATTTCCACTTGAGAGGTTATTGGAAGGGTTATGTTGTTGGTTTCAGTTTCTGTTAGTGAGCGATCTAACCTGGATCGTTGAGTTGCTCTCGTATTCATACCCCTTCTAATAAACTTTTGGCCCTTTTTAGGTCGATTAGACGTTCCGTCTATTGTGCTAAAAGATTCGTTAGCACTAGTTGGTCGTGTTCCTTCGGCGTTAAGCTCGGCTAACAACGTGTTGTTAGAGAATGTTAGTGCCAGAGCAGAACAATCTAATGAACAGGTGGGACATTTTGGGTTTGTCCTAATCTGTTCCAAAATACAAAGTTTATGGAATTTGTGTCTACACGGGGTGTTGGCTATAATCTCACTAGTTCCCAATACTTCGTTGCAAATTCCACAAAATGGTTCTGCTTCCTGCAAAGCAGTTGTTATATCATCTGTACTTCGCCTTACAGCCATTGTATATCAGACAATATTTAAGGAATTAAAGAAAAAAAAAATAATAAAAAAAATTATATAAGAAGGTATTAATTGTAATAATAATGTCTGTCTTTCCCACATGCCAGAATACTTACGAAATATCTATTTGGTTTCAGTAGGCTTTTCTATTTTCGTTAATATGGACTATTTATAAGTTAATGACCTCGTGCACTGAATCATTGGACAACTATCGCGATTTGGCAATATAAAATTGTAAATCCGAATAACTCAAGATGCCTAAAGTGAAAAAGCAGGTTTGCTTTGGTCGATCAATCCAAAATAAACTGAATTGGAACCGCTAAATCCTAAAACAATTCCTGTTTATTCTGATCACTGTATGGTATTGCATAACTGTCTCTGATACTCACAATTCGATACTATAGGTCTGTTTTGGTCAACCAATCCGAAATAAAACGAATTGTAGTTGCTAAATCCGAAAACCGAGTCAAAGTATAAATTTTGAAATCTTTAACCTTTGTGCAATATTTTGCAAAAGAAAATGTGTCGTTGAAATTTTGATGTATTACCGGTTGAGCTTGGAGAACCAAGGCAAGATTTGCTTGTCTTATTAAAATAAACGGCCTATATAGTAAGACACTATAAATCCAAATTTTAATATCGGCTCTGAATTGGTTTTAGATTCTAAGGCAAGTTGCCTGGCCCCACGTTGGGCGCCATAAATGTGTAGTGTACCAGAGTTTAAATATATATTTGTGTAAACAGATATATAGGCCCTCGGTATCAGCAGATGACCATGACTGACTTAAGGACGGCGTACAAATAGGGTTGGTCGTGTGCACTCTTGCTAGGCTCGGGTCTAGCTCGCCGGATGGTCGGGGTTCTTCCTCGCCTAATTGTACTATCGTACTCCACTACATTTAATTAGTGCACTTTACGGGAACTATAAGTGATTATATAAAACAAAGGAAACTGAAATACTGATAGCGCCGACACGCCAAATAAAAGCCCTACTGAACCATTTCTATTTAGAGAGAACCTAGGTGTTGATTGTCCCTCTCTTCTGTACCCACCCTACCATGACATTGCGTTCGAGTTCTTGCATTGTCCCTTGATCAATCCTTTACTAAGATTTACCACATTTTATAAGATCCTGGCACGGATACTCGACAGACCATTTTTATGTTTTTAAAGATTCATTTCAATTCAAAAAGATTCATATTTTAATATAATGTGAGACTTCAATTTCAATATTCATTACGTTGCAGTTGTAGAAACACAACAATTGACTTAGCTTCTAATTTGTGGGTAATATTTCCTTAATCCTAATTATCATATAAGTTTAGTTATAAATTCATTATTTTAAAGCATGAAAAACATTAGGGTATAGATATATATATATATATAAACGAGAGAATAAGAATCGAAATCGTAAACAAAAGCTAGATCAGACTGGGGTGCATTATACACACTGAGCAGACGGGTTTGAATCATTATACATTGTATGCATATCTACACTTTCAAGTTAATATGCTCTTTTGACCAAACTACTTTTTGCTGTACATAATTACTCACTCCGGCGTTATTGTCTTACGCTGATCGTTGGGCCCAATGATGTCGTAGATGTTGACCGCAGCTGTTTAAAATATGGAAATCATAAATATATAATGCATACAATACAATTACGCTACAAACACCGTCGCATAGTCATCAGTCAGTTGTTTTGGTTTTCATAATACAGACAGAAATTTAATTGTTATGCTCTATCGCGAAAATTGAACCAAAAGGTAGCAAACGAAGACAATTTAGTGTGCATATGCACATATGTATGTAGGTATGTACGCGCGTAACATCAAAGAGGGGTGTTAATAAAGTTTCAGTTACATTACGTTAAACTGCTGATGTTTATGCGTTGGAACTTGATAATGAATTAAATGTAAATTGGACAAAACTCGATCCTGTGCTGCTGCTTTGTAGACTGTTGACCGCCTGAAGTTGGTTAGAGGTCAACAGGTGCGATGTATATGGTTCCTGGCCGTACTGACGAATCTTCCGCCAAGCCTGTATTTAGTTATTTATGTCTGAGCAGCACTAAATATTCTTGGCGATTAAGGCTGATCTGTTCCACTTGGATCTTTGGAGATTCCGACTTGGTGGCAATATAAGGTCCAGAAAAGATGAATTATGGTTGGAGTTGGAGAAACCTCGACAACTGTTCGCCTAAGCCAGCTCCCAGGGTAGTCTTCTCGAGACTATACCGCGATGGGGCAGCTTAGGTACACCTCCCTGCAACATAGGTTATGTCAGCACGTGCACGGCACTAATATGAAAACATACCTCTTTTCCCAAATATATCTGCACTAAATTCTTGTCATTCACTGACCACTGAACTGTACGGCACTTGTAACTATATGCTTCCAGCATATATTTGTGGAAATATATATATTTTCCGGATAGCACTATATATATGTGTGTGCAATATGTATGTTGCTCGCACTCGGAAATTATCACGTCTTTACAGATCGATCAACTTTCTTATATTGTTCAAAGCAGTAATAGACGATGGACTGAGTAGCCAGTGCAGCAGAGCTTTTGAGCTTTTTACTAACTGTGAAATCGTATGATCCAGAACATTCGCAGCAGCATAAAACGATCGTCTAATGCACAGCATAGCTTAACTGTGCAATCGTACGATTGCCGTCTATGCTTCCCACTGTCCGTCGCTTGTATGTGTTCGTGGGCGTTCGGACTTAAGAGCGGCTAAGGCTTTGATCCAACCTTAAGAGCGGCTAAAGCTTGATCGTTCGAAATATCACTAGGGGGTCTCACGAGACGAAAGAAGATAACCAATTCCCTATATTTTGTGCTGGCTACTACAGAACCACCGAACCTACATAAATTGACAGCAGACGAGAGAATTCGCTTAGATAAAGTGATAGGTTGTTTTCCATCTTTCGCTACTGAAGGATTAGGCCGTACCAGTTTAGTCACACACTCTATAGATGTTGGAGCAGCTATTCCCGTAAAGCAACGACATTGGCCGGTATCGCCAGCCATAGAGAAATTGATGTTTGCCGAGGTGGACAATATGCTTGCGCTCGATGTTATAGAGGAGTCGACTAGTCCCTGGAGCAGTAATTGCGTTTTGATAAAGAAAGGCGAAAAATATAGACTGTGTCTCGATTCAAGAGAAGTGAACAAGGTTACAAGACGGGATGCATATCCGTTACCACATATTGATGGTATTCCAAGTCGATTACCACCCGCTCGTTACATCACTGGATTAGACATGAAACACGCATTTTGGCAAATCCCGTTGGATGAACAATCGCGACAGTATACTGCATTTACAGTGCCTAACCGACCATTATATCAATATAAAATGATGCCATTTGGTCTTTGCAATGCCGCTCAAACTCTCTGTAGACTAATGGATCGAGTTATTCCAGCTCATCTTCGGACACGCGTATTCGTATATTTAGATGATCTACTTGTTTTATCAGAGGATTTCGAGTCGCATTTACTGTTGTTACAGGAGATAGCGTTGTGTCTACGCAAAGCAAATCTAACCATTAACATAGGGAAATCAAACTTTTGCATAAAAGAAATCACGTATTTGGGTTTTATTATTGGTAATGGTCGGATAAAGACAAATCCAGACAAAATCAAGGCCATCTCGAAGTTCCCTGTGCCAGTTACCGTTAAGCAACTGCCTCGATTTTTGGGGTTATCCGGTTGGTACCGACGTTTCGTTGAAAATTATGCTACCGTTAGTTTTCCCTTAACCGAGTTGCTTAAGAAGAAAAAAGATTTACAGTGGAATGATGGTGGATGATGCTCAACAGTCGTTTGAGACCTTAAAGTCCTGTTTAACCGCATCACCCATTTTGATAACTCCTGACTTCTCAAAACCTTTTATTTTGCTCTGTGATGCTAGCACTTACGGAATCGGTTGTGTTTTAGCTCAAGAACGCGACGGCGTTGAATTGCCAATTGCTTACATGTCAGAAAAATTATCCAAGGCACAACGTAATTATTCGGTTACCGAACTAGAGTGCTTAGCAGTCATAAAGGGAATACAAAAATTCCGCTCTTATATTGAGGGACAGGACTTCGTAGTCATAACCGATCACGCAGCACTTAAATGGTTAATGCAACAAAAGGATTTATCGGGTAGATTAGCCAGATGGTCTATGAAATTGCGTAGTTTCACATTTAATATCCTACATAGAAAGGGGACACTGAATGTTGTCGCTGACACTCTATCGCGTCAGGATGAACCGGCTATAGAGGAGCTCACGCAAATAAACCCCATGGTTGATCTAGACTCAGATCAATTCAAATCAGCTGAGTATCTGAGTTTAATAGAAAGTATTCAACAGAATCAGAGTAAGTTCCCAGACTTGAAAGTGATAGACGGTCAAGTTTTCAAAAGGACAGTATTCGCTTCGGGAGATGAGTCTCAAGAGAACGCATCATGGAAACTTTGGGTTCCGTCAGGGTTAATTACGAACGTATTATATCAAGCTCATGACGCCCCTAGCTCCGCACATTGTGGGATGAGTAAAACCATAGAGAAGCTTAAAAGATATTTATTCTGGCCTCGCATGGTTAGCCAGACGCGCAAGTACATATCTGAATGCACCGTTTGTCGCACGACCAAGAGTCCGAATATGATTCTTAGACCTCCTATGGGTAAACCATTCACTTCGGATAGGCCGTTTCAGAAATTATACATAGATCTCTTAGGACCATACCCACGCACGAAAAAGGGAAACATAGGATTGCTCATAGTTGTTGATCACAATACTAAGTTCCATTTTCTGTGTCCCCTGAAGAAATTTACAGCCCCTAAGATCTGTGAATATCTGGAAGGGTCTCTCTTTTATACATTTGGGGTGCCAGAAGTCATCTTGTCAGACAATGGATCCCAATTTAAATCTAGCTACTTTCAGGCATTTTTAAATAGCTTCGGTATAATACAAAAATGCACAGCTATTTATTCACCGCAAGCGAATGCCAGCGAGCGACTGAACAGATCCGTGATAGCTGCGATACGAGCTTATATCGGTAACGAACATTCCAATTGGGACTGTAACCTGAATGCCATTAGTGGTTCATTGAGATCTACCTTACATAGGAGTACAGGGTATTCTCCATATTTTCTAGCATTTGGTCAAAACATGATGTTGAATGGGAAGGATTACGCACTCTTGCGTAAACTAGACCTTTTTGAACGACGATACTAGAATGGAGAACCCAGATTCCTTGCAGCTAATCCGGCAACAGGCTAAAGCGAATGTCAATAAGGCACACGAAGAAAATTCGCATAGATACAATTTGCGCTGCCGTGATACACAATTAAAGATTGGAGATTTGGTATATGCTAGAAATTTCACACAAAGTAGTGCTATAAAAAAGTTTAGTTCTAAACTAGCTCCTGTGTTCATTCCCGCTCAGGTAATTAAAAAGCGAAGTCCGTACTATTACGAATTGGTCGATGGGAACAAGAAATATCTCGGCGTGTATCATCTGAAAGACATTCAAATCAGGAAATAATCTCTCCTAATCAAGTTCTTCAGATAATTATTCGTCGAGCAGGTCTTGTATAATTATCTGTGGTGTAGTAGCCAGCACAAAATATAGGGAATTGGTTATCTTCTTTCGTCTCGTGAGACCCCCTAGTGATATTTCGAACGATCAAGCTTTAGCCGCTCTTAAGGTTGGATCAAAGCCTTAGCCGCTCTTAAGTCCGAACGCCCACGAACACATACAAGCGACGGACAGTGGGAAGCATAGACGGCAATCGTACGATTGCACAGTTAAGCTATGCTGTGCATTAGACGATCGTTTTATGCTGCTGCGAATGTTCTGGATCATACGATTGCACAGTTAGTAAAAAGCTCAAAAGCTCTGCTGCACTGGCTACTCAGTCCATCGTCTATTACTGCTTTGAACAATATAAGAAAGTTGATCGATCTGTAAAGACGTGATAATTTCCGAGTGCGAGCAACATACATATTGCACACACATATATATAGTGCTATCCGGAAAATATATATATTTCCACAAATATATGCTGGAAGCATATAGTTACAAGTGCCGTACAGTTCAGTGGTCAGTGAATGACAAGAATTTAGTGCAGATATATTTGGGAAAAGAGGTATGTTTTCATATTAGTGCCGTGCACGTGCTGACATAACCTATGTTGCAGGGAGGTGTACCTAAGCTGCCCCATCGCGGTATAGTCTCGAGAAGACTACCCTGGGAGCTGGCTTAGGCGAACAGTTGTCGAGGTTTCTCCAACTCCAACCATAATTCATCTTTTCTGGACCTTATATTGCCACCAAGTCGGAATCTCCAAAGATCCAAGTGGAACAGATCAGCCTTAATCGCCAAGAATATTTAGTGCTGCTCAGACATAAATAACTAAATACAGGCTTGGCGGAAGATTCGTCAGTACGGCCAGGAACCATACATCGCACCTGTTGACCTCTAACCAACTTCAGGCGGTCAAGAGTCTACAAAGCAGCAGCACAGGATCGAGTTTTGTCCAATTTACATTTAATTCATTATCAAGTTCCAACGCATAAACATCAGCAGTTTAACGTAATGTAACTGAAACTTTATTAACACCCCTCTTTGATGTTACGCGCGTACATACCTACATACATATGTGCATATGCACACTAAATTGTCTTCGTTTGCTACCTTTTGGTTCAATTTTCGCGATAGAGCATAACAATTAAATTTCTGTCTGTATTATGAAAACCAAAACAACTGACTGATGACTATGCGACGGTGTTTGTAGCGTAATTGTATTGTATGCATTATATATTTATGATTTCCATATTTTAAACAGCTGCGGTCAACATCTACGACATCATTGGGCCCAACGATCAGCGTAAGACAATAACGCCGGAGTGAGTAATTATGTACAGCGAAAAGTAGTTTGTTCAAAAGAGCCTATTCACTTGAAAGTGTAGATATACATACAGTGTATAATGATTCAAACCCGTCTGCTCAGTGTGTATAATGCACCCCAGTCTGATCTAGCTTTTGTTTACGATTTCGATTCTTATTCTCTCGTTTTTATATATATATATATCTATACCCTAATGTTTTTCATGCTTTAAAATAATGAATTTATAACTAAACTTATATGATAATTAGGATTAAGGAAATATTACCCACAAATTAGAAGCTAAGTCAATTGTTGTGTTTCTACAACTGCAACGTAATGAATATTGAAATTGAAGTCTCACATTATATTAAAATATGAATCTTTTTGAATTGAAATGAATCTTTAAAATCATAAAAATGGTCTGTCGAGTATCCGTGCCAGGATCTTATAAAATGTGGTAAATCTTAGTAAAGGATTGATCAAGGGACAATGCAAGAACTCGAACGCAATGTCATGGTAGGGTGGGTACAGAAGAGAGGGAAAATCAACACCTAGGTTCTCTCTAAATAGAAATGGTTCAGTAGGGCTTTTATTTGGCGTGTCGGCGCTATCAGTATTTCAGTTTACTTTGTTTTTGTATAATCACTTATAGTTCCCGTAAAGTGCACTAGTTAAATGTAGTGGAGTACGATAGTACAATTAGGTGAGGAAGAACCCCGACCATCCGGCGAGCTAGACCCGAGCCTAGCAAGAGTGCACACGACCAACCCTATTTGTACGCCGTCCTTAGGTTCAGACATGGTCATCTGCTGATATCGAGGGCATATATATCTGTTTACATATATATAGATTTAAACTCTGGTACACTACAGATCCTGCCACATTTCCTGGAGCGTGGATGCTATATAGGTGCGGTGGTTCAGTATACATGCCAGTGCTGGATAGGGAAGGGTTCTATATAAGTGCAGGTGCCATATACTAGCGGAGGTTCCACTTTTTTGGGGCTATATTGCCATATTGGTGCTTATGCCCAAGGTATGCGATCCTGCCACATTTCCTGGAGCGTGGATGCTATATAGGTGCGGTGGTTCAGTATACATGCCATTTCTGGATAGGGAAGGGTTCTATATAAGTGCATGTGCCATATAGTTGCGGAGGTTCCACTTTTTTGGGGCTATATTGCCATATTGGTGCTTATGCCCAAGATGTGCGATCCTGCCACATTTCCTGGAGCGTGGGGGCTATATAGGTGCGGTGGTTCAGTATACATGCCAGTGCTGGATAGGGAAGGGTTCTATATAAGTGCAGAAGCCATATAGTTGCGGAGGTTCCACTTTTTTGGGGCTATATTGCCATATTGGTGCTTATGCCCAAAATATGCGATCCTGCCACATTTCCTGGAGCGTGGGTGCTATATAAGTGCGGCGGTTCAGTATACATGCCAGTGCTGGATAGGGAAGGGTTCTATATAAGTGCAGGTGCCATATAGTTGCGGAGGTTCCACTTTTTGGGGCTATATTGCCATATTGGTGCTTATGCCCAAAATATGCGATCCTGCCACATTTCCTGGAGCGTGGATGCTATATAGGTGCGGTGGTTCAGTATACATGCCAGTGCTGGATAGGGAAGGGTTCTATATAAGTGCAGGTGCCATATAGTTGCGGAGGTTCCACTTCTTTGGGGCTATATTGCCATATTGGTGCTTATGCCCGAGATGTGCGATCCTGCCACATTTCCTGGAGCGTGGGTGCTATATAGGTGCGGTGGTTCAGTATACATGCCAGTGCTGGATAGGGAAGTGTTCTATATAAGTGCAGGTGCCATATAGTTGCGGAGGTTCCACTTTTTTGGGGCTATATTGCCATATTGGTGCTTATGCCCAAGATGTGCGATCCTGCCACATTTCCTGCAGCGTGGATGCTATATAGGTGCGGTGGTTCAGTATACATGCCAGTGCTGGATAGGGAAGTGTTCTATATAAGTGCAGGTGCCATATAGTTGCGGACGTTCCACTTTTTTGGAGCTATATTGCCATATTGGTGCTTATGCCCAAAATATGCGATCCTGCCACATTTCCTGGAGCGTGGATGCTATATAGGTGCGGTGGTTCAGTATACATGCCAGTGCTGGATAGGGAAGGGTTCTATATAAGTGCAGAAGCCATATAGTTGCGGAGGTTCCACTTTTTTGGGGCTATATTGCCATATTGGTGCTTATGCCCAAGATGTGCGATCCTGCCACATTTCCTGGAGCGTGGGTGCTATATAGGTGCGGTGGTTCAGTATACATGCCAGTGCTGGATAGGGAAGGGTTCTATATAAGTGCAGGTGCCATATAGTTGCGGAGTTTCCACTTTTTTGGGGCTATATTGCCATATTGGTGCTTATGCCCAAAATATGCGATCCTGCCACATTTCCTGGAGCGTGGATGCTATATAGGTGCGGTGGTTCAGTATACATGCCAGTGCTAGATAGGGAAGGGTTCTATATAAGTGCAGGTGCCATATAGTTGCGGAGGTTCCACTTTTTTGGGGCTATATTGCCATATTGGTGCTTATGCCCAAAATATGCGATCCTGCCACATTTCCTGGAGCGTGGATGCTATATAGGTGCGGTGGTTCAGTATACATGCCAGTGCTGGATAGGGAAGGGTTCTATATAAGTGCAGGTGCCATATACTAGCGGAGGTTCCACTTTTTTGGGGCTATATTGCCATATTGGTGCTTATGCCCAAGGTATGCGATCCTGCCACATTTCCTGGAGCGTGGATGCTATATAGGTGCGGTGGTTCAGTATACATGCCATTTCTGGATAGGGAAGGGTTCTATATAAGTGCATGTGCCATATAGTTGCGGAGGTTCCACTTTTTTGGGGCTATATTGCCATATTGGTGCTTATGCCCAAGATGTGCGATCCTGCCACATTTCCTGGAGCGTGGGGGCTATATAGGTGCGGTGGTTCAGTATACATGCCAGTGCTGGATAGGGAAGGGTTCTATATAAGTGCAGAAGCCATATAGTTGCGGAGGTTCCACTTTTTTGGGGCTATATTGCCATATTGGTGCTTATGCCCAAAATATGCGATCCTGCCACATTTCCTGGAGCGTGGGTGCTATATAAGTGCGGCGGTTCAGTATACATGCCAGTGCTGGATAGGGAAGGGTTCTATATAAGTGCAGGTGCCATATAGTTGCGGAGGTTCCACTTTTTGGGGCTATATTGCCATATTGGTGCTTATGCCCAAAATATGCGATCCTGCCACATTTCCTGGAGCGTGGATGCTATATAGGTGCGGTGGTTCAGTATACATGCCAGTGCTGGATAGGGAAGGGTTCTATATAAGTGCAGGTGCCATATAGTTGCGGAGGTTCCACTTCTTTGGGGCTATATTGCCATATTGGTGCTTATGCCCGAGATGTGCGATCCTGCCACATTTCCTGGAGCGTGGGTGCTATATAGGTGCGGTGGTTCAGTATACATGCCAGTGCTGGATAGGGAAGTGTTCTATATAAGTGCAGAAGCCATATAGTTGCGGAGGTTCCACTTTTTTGGGGCTATATTGCCATATTGGTGCTTATGCCCAAGATGTGCGATCCTGCCACATTTCCTGGAGCGTGGGTGCTATATAGGTGCGGTGGTTCAGTATACATGCCAGTGCTGGATAGGGAAGGGTTCTATATAAGTGCAGGTGCCATATAGTTGCGGAGTTTCCACTTTTTTGGGGCTATATTGCCATATTGGTGCTTATGCCCAAAATATGCGATCCTGCCACATTTCCTGGAGCGTGGATGCTATATAGGTGCGGTGGTTCAGTATACATGCCAGTGCTAGATAGGGAAGGGTTCTATATAAGTGCAGGTGCCATATAGTTGCGGAGGTTCCACTTTTTTGGGGCTATATTGCCATATTGGTGCTTATGCCCAAAATATGCGATCCTGCCACATTTCCTGGAGCGTGGATGCTATATAGGTGCGGTGGTTCAGTATACATGCCAGTGCTGGATAGGGAAGGGTTCTATATAAGTGCAGGTGCCATATACTAGCGGAGGTTCCACTTTTTTGGGGCTATATTGCCATATTGGTGCTTATGCACAAGATGTGCGATCCTGCCACATTTCCTGGAGCGTGGATGCTATATAGGTGCGGTGGTTCAGTATACATGCCATTGCTGGATAGGGAAGGGTTCTATATAAGTGCATGTGCCATATAGTTGCGGAGGTTCCACTTTTTTGGGGCTATATTGCCATATTGGTGCTTATGCCCAAGATGTGCGATCCTGCCACATTTCCTGGAGCGTGGGGGCTATATAGGTGCGGTGGTTCAGTATACATGCCATTGCTGGATAGGAAAGGGTTCTATATAAGTGCATGTGCCATATAGTTGCGGAGGTTCCACTTTTTTGGGGCTATATTGCCATATTGGTGCTTATGCCCAAAATATGCGATCCTGCCAAATTTCCTAGAGCGTGGGTGCTATATAGGTGCGGTGGTTCAATATACATGCAAGTGCTGTATAGGGACGGTTTCTATATAAGTGCAGGTGTCATATAATTTCGGAGGTCACACTTTTTTAGGGCTATATTGCCATATTGGTGCTTATGCCCAAAATATGCGATCCTGCCAAATTTCCGAGAGCGTGGGTGGTATATAGGTGCGGTGGTTCAGTATACATGCCAGTGCTGGATAGGGAAGGGTTCTATATAACTGCAGGTGCCATATAGTTGCGGAGTTCCACTTTTTTGAGGCTAGAGTGCCGTATTGCTGCTAGTGCCCAAGATGTGCGATCTTGCCACATTTCCTGGAGCGTGGGTGATATATAGGTGCGGTGATTCAATATACATGCAAGTGCTGTATAGGGACGGGTTCTATATAAGTGCAGGTGCCATATAGTTGCGGAGGTTCCACTTTTTTGGGGCTATATTGCCATATTGGTGCTTATGCCAAAGATGTGCGATCCTGCCACATTTCCTGCAGCGTGTATGCTATATAGGTGCGGTGGTTCAGTATACATGCCAGTGCTGGATAGGGAAGTGTTCTATATAAGTGCAGGTGCCATATAGTTGCGGACGTTCCACTTTTTTGGGGCTATATTGCCATATTGGTGCTTATGCCCAAGATGTGCGATCCTGCCACATTTCCTGGAGCGTGGGTGCTATATAGGTGCGGTGGTTCAGTATACATGCCAGTGCTGGATAGGGAAGGGTTCTATATAAGTGCAGGTGCCATATAGTTGCGGAGGTTCCACTTTTTGGGGCTATATTGCCATATTGGTGCTTATGCCCAAAATATGCGATCCTGCCACATTTCCTGGAGCGTGGATGCTATATAGGTGCGGTGGTTCAGTATACATGCCAGTGCTGGATAGGGAAGGGTTCTATATAAGTGCAGAAGCCATATAGTTGCGGAGGTTCCACTTTTTTGGGGCTATATTGCCATATTGGTGCTTATGCCCAAGATGTGCGATCCTGCCACATTTCCTGGAGCGTGGGTGCTATATAGGTGCGGTGGTTCAGTATACATGCCAGTGCTGGATAGGGAAGGGTTCTATATAAGTGCAGGTGCCATATAGTTGCGGAGGTTCCACTTTTTTGGGGCTATATTGCCATATTGGTGCTTATGCCCAAGATGTGCGATCCTGCCACATTTCCTGGAGCGTGGATGCTATATAGGTGCGGTGGTTCAGTATACATGCCAGTGCTGGATAGGGAAGGGTTCTATATAAGTGCAGGTGCCATATAGTTGCGGAGGTTCCACTTTTTGGGGCTATATTGCCATATTGGTGCTTATGCCCAAAATATGCGATCCTGCCACATTTCCTGGAGCGTGGATGCTATATAGGTGCGGTGGTTCAGTATACATGCCAGTGCTGGATACGGAAGGGTTCTATATAAGTGCAGGTGCCATATACTAGCGGAGGTTCCACTTTTTTGGGGCTATATTGCCATATTGGTGCTTATGCCCAAGATGTGCGATCCTGCCACATTTCCTGGAGCATGGATGCTATATAGGTGCGGTGGTTCAGTATACATGCCATTGCTGGATAGGGAAGGGTTCTATATAAGTGCATGTGCCATATAGTTGCGGAGGTTCCACTTTTTTGGGGCTATATTGCCATATTGGTGCTTATGCCCAAGATGTGCGACCCTGCCACATTTCCTGGAGCGTGGATGCTATATAGGTGCGGTGGTTCAGTATACATGCCAGTGCTGGATAGGGAAGGGTTCTATATAAGTGCAGGTGCCATATAGTTGCGGAGGTTCCACTTTTTGGGGCTATATTGCCATATTGGTGCTTATGCCCAAAATATGCGATCCTGCCACATTTCCTGGAGCGTGGATGCTATATAGGTGCGGTGGTTCAGTATACATGCCAGTGCTGGATACGGAAGGGTTCTATATAAGTGCAGGTGCCATATACTAGCGGAGGTTCCACTTTTTTGGGGCTATACTGCCATATTGGTGCTTATGCCCAAAATATACGATCCTGCCACATTTCCTGCAGCGTGGATGCTATATATTTGCGGTGGTTCAGTATACATGCCAGTGCTGGATAGGGAAGTGTTCTATATAAGTGCAGGTGCCATATAGTTGCGGACGTTCCACTTTTTTGGGGCTATATTGCCATATTGGTGCTTATGCCCAAGATGTGCGATCCTGCCACATTTCCTGGAGCGTGGGTGCTATATAGGTGCGGTGGTTCAGTATACATGCCAGTGCTGGATAGGGAAGGGTTCTATATAAGTGCAGGTGCCATATAGTTGCGGAGGTTCCACTTTTTGGGGCTATATTGCCATATTGGTGCTTATGCCCAAAATATGCGATCCTGCCACATTTCCTGGAGCGTGGATGCTATATAGGTGCGGTGGTTCAGTATACATGCCAGTGCTGGATAGGGAAGGGTTCTATATAAGTGCAGAAGCCATATAGTTGCGGAGGTTCCACTTTTTTGGGGCTATATTGCCATATTGGTGCTTATGCCCAAGATGTGCGATCCTGCCACATTTCCTGGAGCGTGGGTGCTATATAGGTGCGGTGGTTCAGTATACATGCCAGTGCTGGATAGGGAAGGGTTCTATATAAGTGCAGGTGCCATATAGTTGCGGAGGTTCCACTTTTTTGGGGCTATATTGCCATATTGGTGCTTATGCCCAAAATATGCGATCCTGCCACATTTCCTGGAGCGTGGATGCTATATAGGTGCGGTGGTTCAGTTACATACCAGTGCTGGATAGGGAAGGGTTCTATATAAGTGCAGAAGCCATATAGTTGCGGAGGTTCCACTTTTTTGGGGCTATATTGCCATATTGGTGCTTATGCCAAAGATGTGCGATCCTGCCGCATTTCCTGGAGCGTGGATGCTATATAGGTGCGGTGGTTCAGTATACATGCCAGTGCTGGATAGGGAAGGGTTCTATATAAGTGCAGGTGCCATATAGTTGCGGAGGTTCCACTTTTTTGGGCCTATACTGCCATATTGGTGCTTATGCCCAAAATATACGATCCTGCCACATTTCCTGGAGCGTGGATGCTATATAGGTGCGGTGGTTCAGTATACATGCCAGTGCTGGATAGGGAAGGGTTCTATATAAGTGCAGAAGCCATATAGTTGCGGAGGTTCCACTTTTTTGGGGCTATATTGCCATATTGGTGCTTATGCCAAAGATGTGCGATCCTGCCGCATTTCCTGGAGCGTGGATGCTATATAGGTGCGGTGGTTCAGTATACATGCCAGTGCTGGATAGGGAAGGGTTCTATATAAGTGCAGGTGCCATATAGTTGCGGAGGTTCCACTTTTTTGGGGCTATATTGCCATATTGGTGCTTATGCCCAAAATATACTATCCTGCCACATTTCCTGGAGCGTGGATGCTATATAGGTGCGGTGGTTCAGTATACATGACAGTGCTGGATAGGGAAGGGTTCTATATAAGTGCAGAAGCCATATAGTTGCGGAGGTTCCACTTTTTTGGGGCTATATTGCCATATTGGTGCTTCTGCCCAAAATATGCGATCCTGCCACATTTCCTGGAGCGTGGGTGCTATATAAGTGCGGCGGTTCAGTATACATGCCAGTGCTGGATAGGGAAGGGTTCTATATAAGTGCAGGTGCCATATAGTTGCGGAGGTTCCACTTTTTTGGGGCTATATTGCCATATTGGTGCTTATGCCCAAAATATGCGATCCTGCCACATTTCCTGGAGCGTGGATGCTATATAGGTGCGGTGGTTCAGTATACATGCCAGTGCTGGATAGGGAAGGGTTCTATATAAGTGCAGAAGCCATATAGTTGCGGAGGTTCCACTTTTTTTGGGCTATATTGCCATATTGGTGCTTATGCCCAAGATGTGCGATCCTGCCACATTTCCTGGAGCGTGGGTGCTATATAGGTGCGGTGGTTCAGTATACATGCCAGTGATGGATAGGGAAGGGTTCTATATAAGTGCAGGTGCCATATAGTTGCGGAGGTTCCACTTTTTTGGGGCTATATTGCCATATTGGTGCTTATGCCCAAGATGTGCGATCCTGCCACATTTCCTGGAGCGTGGATGCTATATAGGTGCGGTGGTTCAGTATACATGCCAGTGCTGGATAGGGAAGGGTTCTATATAAGTGCAGGTGCCATATAGTTGCGGAGGTTCCACTTTTTTGGGGCTATATTGCCATATTGGTGCTTATGCCCAAAATATGCGATCCTGCCACATTTCCTGGAGCGTGGATGCTATATAGGTGCGGTGGTTCAGTATACATGCCAGTGCTAGATAGGGAAGGGTTCTATATAAGTGCAGGTGCCATATAGTTGCGGAGGTTCCACTTTTTTGGGGCTATATTGCCATATTGGTGCTTATGTCCAAGATGTGCGATCCTGCCACATTTCCTGGAGCGTGGATGCTATATAGGTGCGGTGGTTCAGTATACATGCCATTGCTGGATAGGGAAGGGTTCTATATAAGTGCATGTGCCATATAGTTGCGGAGGTTCCACTTTTTTGGGGCTATATTGCCATATTGGTGCTTATGCCCAAGATGTGCGATCCTGCCACATTTCCTGGAGCGTGGGGGCTATATAGGTGCGGTGGTTCAGTATACATGCCAGTGCTGGATAGGGAAGGGTTCTATATAAGTGCAGAAGCCATATAGTTGCGGAGGTTCCTTTTTTTTGGGGCTATATTGCCATATTGTTGGCATGGCAGTTCCATGGCTCCTTGTCACATAAAGTGTTTTCGCAAAACAAACTTTATCGATTTAGATCTACATCTCTCGCGTGTTGATTGGTCGTTTCTTTATTCATTACCGAACATAGATGCAACTGTTAACTCGTTTTATAGTTCTATTTACTCCGCCCTAAATACGTTTGTTCCAGATATCACTGTACCTGTATCGTCCAAGCCTCCTTGGTGCTCCAAGTATTTATCATACTTAAAAAATAATAAATCCCGGCTCTATAAAAAGTACCAGAAGTCGGGCTCCACGTTGGCTTTAGCTCTATACTCCTCCGCTCGCTCTCTGTTCCTTGCCGTCAATAGTCAGTGTTATAATCATTACCTTTCACAATGTAGTAGAAACTTTCGTAGTGATCCTAAAAAATTCTATTCGTTCGTCAACTCTAAGCGCAAGTCAAACGTTTTTCCTCCGTCCCTTCATTACCAGAACAAAACAGAAGCTTCTGCTGTTGGTATTGCTAATTTATTCGCTAACTTTTTCCAAACAACGTACTCGTCTCATATTTACAACGCATCCACTCCGTATCCGTACCAGCTACCTCAAGCTAACAGCATTTTTCTGCCCTTTTTCGAGGAAAGCGTTGTTCTGGAAGGTTTGTCATCTATGGACATATCGTTTTCTGCGGGTCCAGATAGGAACCAAGTTGCATCTTAAAACACTGTGCCCAGTCCCTTTGCAAACCCTTGACCTTTCTCTTCAACCTCTCTTTGGAACAGTCTTGTCTCCCAGTAATTTGGAATGAGTCCTATATCATTCCGCTTCACAATAAAGGTTCAAGATCAAACATTGAAAACTATCGTGGTATCGCAAAGCTTTCCGCCATCCCGAAGCTTCTTGAGTTCCTGGTCACCCGGCAACTGCAACATCTTTGTTGCAGCTTGATATCTCCGTCGCAACACGGTTTTTTCAGACATCGTTCAACATCGACTAACCTTCTTGAGTTTTCTAACCTAATCCACCGTGGTTTTCAAATTGGTTCGCAGACGGATGTAGTTTTTACTGACTTCAGCAAGGCATTCGATTCTGTGAACCATGCTCTGCTTATTCACAAGCTCTCTTTATTAGGGTTCCCAACGAATCTGATGATGTCAAAATTTGTCTTTCTTACTCTGATTGGTATTTGCACACACGCCTTCAACTTGATCTAAGTGAACTACTATTGTGGTGTTCAACTAATCTTCTTTTTCTGAACCTTTCCAAATGCAAACTTATGACATTTTACCGTCGCGCTCCTCATTTTGTCCCATATGTTCTAGGAAATCATGTCCTTGAACGTATTTCGAGTTCAAATGACCTCGGAGTCCTTTTTGATCATAAGATGTGTTTTAACACCCATATAGCTGCAACTGTAAATAAAGCTAAGGGTGTTTTAGCGTTCATCAAGCGTTGGTCCAAGGAGTTTGACGACCCGTACGTTACAAAACAACTGTACATCTCGTTAGTACGTCCTATATTGGAGTATTGTTCTTGTGTGTGGAGCCCGCAGTATAAAGAACAGCAGGCTGTTATTGAATCCGTGCAAAAGCAATTTTTAATTTTTGCCCTTCGGAACTTTAACTGGGACTCAGGTAGAATCTTGCCACCCTACCGGTCTAGGCTAAATCTTATTGACCTGCCGTCGTTGCACCATCGCAGAATATGCAATGGCGTAATGTTCGTGCACAAGCTCCTTCTTGGGACTGTTGACTCCCAAACTCTCTTGGGTCAGATTGACTTGGCCGTTCCATCTAGACCTACCCGTACTTTTAGGCCTATCCGTCTACCCATATGTAGATCTAATTATGCTGATCATGAACCTTTTAGGGTTTTATGCCATAATTATAACTCCCTCTGTCAAACCCTATCCCCTGAACTGTCTCTTAAACTAATTGCATGCAATATTTATAATCATTTAAATTTAGCTAACTTTTAACTTATCTTTTTCCGCCTTTAGTAACTAAGTACCATTATTAACAGATAATTGTTAATTAAATAAATAAATAAATAAATATTGCCATATTGGTGCTTATGCCCAAAATATGCGATCCTGCCACATTTCCTGGAGCGTGGGTGCTATATAAGTGCGGCGGTTCAGTATACATGCCAGTGCTGGATAGGGAAGGGTTCTATATAAGTGCAGGTGCCATATAGTTGCGGAGGTTCCACTTTTTTGGGGCTATATTGCCATATTGGTGCTTATGCCCAAAATATGCGATCCTGCCACATTTCCTGGAGCGTGGGTGCTATATAAGTGCGGCGGTTCAGTATACATGCCAGTGCTGGATAGGGAAGGGTTCTATATAAGTGCAGGTGCCATATAGTTGCGGAGGTTCCACTTTTTTGGGGCTATATTGCCATATTGGTGCTTATGCCCAAAATATGCGATCCTGCCCCATTTCCTGGAGCGTGGATGCTATATAGGTGCGGTGGTTCAGTATACATGCCATTGCTGGATAGGGAAGGGTTCTATATAAGTGCATGTGCCATATAGTTGCGGAGGTTAGACTTTTTTGGGGCTATATTGCCATATTGGTGCTTATGCCCAAGATGTGCGATCCTGCCACATTTCCTGGAGCGTGGGGGCTATATAGGTGCGGTGGTTCAGTATACATGCCAGTGCTGGATAGGGAAGGGTTCTATATAAGTGCAGGTGCCATATAGTTGCGGAGGTTCCACTTTTTTGGGGCTATATTGCCATATTGGTGCTCATGCCCAAAATATGCGATCCTGTCACATTTCCTGGAGCGTGGATGCTATATAGGTGCGGCGGTTCAGTATACATGCCAGTGCTGGATAGGGAAGGGTTCTATATAAGTGCAGGTGCCATATAGTTTCGGAGGTTCCACTTTTTTGGGGCTATATTGCCATATTGGTGCTTATGCCCAAAATATGCGATCCTGCCACATTTCCTGGAGCGTGGATGCTATATAGGTGCGGTGGTTCAGTATACATACCAGTGCTGGATAGGGAAGGGTTCTATATAAGTGCAGAAGCCATATAGTTGCGGAGGTTCCACTTTTTTGGGGCTATATTGCCATATTGGTGCTTATGCCAAAGATGTGCGATCCTGCCGCATTTCCTGGAGCGTGGATGCTATATAGGTGCGGTGGTTCAGTATACATGCCAGTGCTGGATAGGGAAGGGTTCTATATAAGTGCAGGTGCCATATAGTTGCGGAGGTTCCACTTTTTTGGGGCTATATTGCCATATTGGTGCTTATGCCCAAAATATGCGATCCTGCCACATTTCCTGGAGGTGCGGTGGTTCGGTATACATGCCAGTGCTGGATAGGGAAGGGTTCTATATAAGTACAGGTGCCATATAGTGTCGGAGGTTCCACTTTTTTAGGGGCTAGAGTGCCATATTGGTGCTAGTGCCCAAGATGTGCGATCCTGCCACATTTCCTGGAGCGTGGGGGCTATATAGGTGCGGTGGTTCAGTATACATGCCTGTGCTGGATAGGGAAGGGTTCTATATAAGTGCAGGTGCCATATAGTTGCGGAGTTCCAGTTTTTTGAGGCTAGAGTGCCATATTGGTGCTCATGCCCAAAATATGCGATCCTGTCACATTTCCTGGAGCGTGGATGCTATATAGGTGCGGTGGTTCAGTATACATGCCAGTGCTGGATAGGGAAGGGTTCTATATAAGTGCAGGTGCCATATAGTTGCGGAGTTCCACTTTTTTGAGGCTAGAGTGCCGTATTGTTGCTAGTGCCCAAGATGTGCGATCTTGCCACATTTCCTGGAGCGTGGGTGATATATAGGTGCGGTGATTCAATATACATGCAAGTGCTGTATAGGGACGGATTCTATATAAGTGCAGGTGCCATATAGTTGCGGAGGTTCCACTTTTTTGGGGCTATATTGCCATATTGGTGCTTATGCCCAAGCTGTGCGATCCTGCCACATTTCCTGGAGCGTGGATGCTATATAGGTGCGGTGGTTCAGTATACATGCCAGTGCTGGATAGGGAAGGGTTCTATATAAGTGCAGAAGCCATATAGTTGCGGAGGTTCCACTTTTTTGGGGCTATATTGCCATATTGGTGCTTATGCCAAAGATGTGCGATCCTGCCGCATTTCCTGGAGCGTGGATGCTATATAGGTGCGGTGGTTCAGTATACATGCCAGTGCTGGATAGGGAAGGGTTCTATATAAGTGCAGGTGCCATATAGTTGCGGAGGTTCCACTTTTTTGGGGCTATATTGCCATATTGGTGCTTATGCCCAAAATATGCGATCCTGCCACATTTCCTGGAGCGTGGGTGATATATAGGTGCGGTGATTCAATATACATGCCAGTGCTGGATAGGGACGGGTTCTAATAAGTGCAGGTGCCATATAGTTGCGGAGGTTCCACTTTTTTGGGGCTATATTGCCATATTGGTGCTTATGCCCAAAATATGCGATCCTGCCACATTTCCTGGAGCGTGGATGCTATATAGGTGCGGTGGTTCAGTATACATGCCAGTGCTGGATAGGGAAGGGTTCTATATAAGTGCAGGTGCCATATAGTGTCGGAGGTTCCACTTTTTTAGGGGCTAGAGTGCCATATTGGTGCTAGTGCCCAAGATGTGCGATCCTGCCGCATTTCCTGGAGCGTAGGGGCTATATAGGTGCGGTGGTTCAGAATACATGCCAGTGCTGGATAGGGAAGGGTTCTATATAAGTGCAGGTGCCATATAGTTGCGGAGGTTCCACATTTTTGGGGCTATATTGCCATATTGGTGCTTATGCCCAAAATATGCGATCCTGTCACATTTCCTGGAGCGTGGGTGCTATATAGGTGCGGTGGTTCAGTATACATGCCAGTGCTGGATAGGGAAGGGTTCTATAAAAGTGCAGGTGCCATATAGTTGCGGAGGTTCCACTTTTTTGGGGCTATATTGCCATATTGGTGCTTATGCCCAAAATATACGATCCTGCCACATTTCCTGGAGCGTGGATGCTATATAGGTGCGGTGGTTCAGTATACATGCCAGTGCTGGATAGGAAAGGGTTCTATATAAGTGCAGGTGCCATATAGTGTCGGAGGTTCCACTTTTTTAGGGGCTAGAGTGCCATATTGGTGCTAGTGCCCAAGATGTGCGATCCTGCCACATTTCCTGGAGCGTGGGGGCTATATAGGTGCGGTGGTTCAGTATACATGCCAGTGCTGGATAGGGAAGGGTTCTATATAAGTGCAG